>NW_009925864.1:8970-33940 GCF_000696875.1 Nestor notabilis | reverse complement strand
GAGGTGGCGCATCGCATGGTCTTCAGATATCCTTCGCCGCGTCCCGCTCCTCACACCGCCCCTGCAGCTAAATTAAGGTGGTGTGACAGAACCCCGCGGCTCTTGGGCATAGGTGTAAATGCCTCCACCCGGGCGGGTCTGAGAATAACGCTGCTCGAATGAAGCTTAACTGTAGCTGTTCGTGTCTATCCTTAACATTAATAATTATGGCCACCTCACTTGGGAATGGGCACATGGCTTAAGGAGCTATTCATACCCACTGATCTTTGCAAGCATTTACAAAGCTTTGCAGCTGGTGGCTAAGGATGATGTTCAGCTGCTGGTGAGTATAACAAACAAATGCATCTGAAACTAAAATCAAATTTAAAATTACTGCATTTAAAGTTCAGTGTATGTTTATCATTGCCAGGTAAAACAGAAAGCCTTGAATCTGGCAGTTAGAGATGTCTGAGCACAGAGACCTCACTGAAGCGTTTCACACGGGTGCATGCTGCTTTCATAGATCTCCCATCATAGCAGTGATGCCTGTGACTACAGAGGATTATTCTTGGCCTCCATCACTCTCTCTGAATTTCATACTGATACTGTTTGTCACTGCATCATAATTACTCAGTGGTTCAGATTTCTGAAGTGTTTAATAATACATATTTGTACTAAGCTCACTAAAAACAGCCCCTTTTGATTATATTGGAGATAAATGGCAAAAAATTTGTAGTTCAAAATTCTGTACACTTTCAGTTGAACTGTATCTTTGTTTTAGCAGAAATACCAGTCTTACCAAAGGACCTTACTATTAAAAATAGTAAAAAGTTATAGTGAGTATTCACTGATTCACCATTTCCATGTCTGAACAGTCACTAATTCAGTAGTCTCTTCAAAAATTTGGAAGTTAACAGGTTTGTTGCAAGTGAAATTTTCTCTCTGCTTACACAGATCTGGGTCCCTAGACTTGCACAGGCAGTGCTGGCCGCTTTTGCTGATGTGAAGCTTTACTCACTAGTGCGACACCTTGAAAATGCAGAGACAGCGAAGTGGGTGGTGAGTCTGGGCTTTTAAAAACATTTATGCATGTCAATAAACACTGTTTGCTGCAGTGTAAACAACAGCAGAATGACAGTAATTTATCATTATATCTCTAGAACAAGAATTACCACCTTCATTTAAAACTACACAATTTAACTTTTCTCCCTGTGCATAACTTTGTTCATCATTATTTTCAGTACTTCTGCCAGCTGTGTTCCTGGTTTACATGGTATTCCTGTACCCGAACTCTAACAAACACCACGGAAACTCTTCTTACCATTTTTGCACTTTCCTACTATCCAATAAAAGGTTCAAAGATGGGGAGCAGGTGAGAAGATTTCTACTAACAGTACTGATAATTTTTGGCTTGGAATAACACCAGTCTACTGATATTGTTCAAAATGCTTTTATCTTAAAATATAAGGCAACCAAAATAACCAATTTCTGTAGCAAGAACTCTAGCTCATGGGAGGAAGAGCAGTTGTGGTATTTCCTCTAAATTGAAGCCATGATAGAGCTCGTCTTTAAAATTACTATTCTCAAGTCCCCTTGTGCAAATTAGCACTCTGTGGGAAACTTCAAACTGGTCTTTAAAGGACTGGAATTTGTGGCAACACAGGAAAAGATAACAAGAGCTTGTTTGGGTTCAGATACAGGTGAATTTGTGGTAATTACTTTCCTTACCAGCTATCTATTTTAAAGGAAGTATGTGCTTCTAGTTAGCAAATCCACTGCAAATAAAGCAGGTGTGTAGCTGGCAGCCTTCCAAGGAAAAGTATCTTTTTTTCTTATATCTGCAAGACAAGAGTATTTGCACTGAGAGAATCAGTTATCTGCAGCATGAAAAACTGGTCAGAGACGTGACGGTATTTAAATTGTTGAGATATCACCATCTGCAAAAGAATTGACCCAATCTTTTGGTAAAAGTGTGTTTTTCTTATGTTCCCTCATTCTAGCTGTAAGTATTTAGCTTTAATAGCACTTGCAATTGTTATTCGTCCTACTGCTGTTATCCCATGGATACCCTTGGTCCTCAGTCATTTTTTGCAAGAACAGAGGAAAGCTGACCTTGTCCTACACAGCTGCATTCCAGTAGGGTAAGTTCTTTCTGAATTTAAACTGTGACTGTGCACAGCTGTATTTTAAGATTAATTTTACTACCGCAAAGGAAGACAACCCCAAAAAGCTGATGTAAAAAACGAGGTAAAAAATAGGATCCTTTGCAAAAGTTGAAAGAAGGAGCACACTCCCTTTCAATTAATGTGTATGTTGCAAAACAGCACTAGGAGAGATTTCATGAGGGCCAGCCATGAACACCATTCCAGGTTAATCTGGGATTGTGCCAAGGATACCAGGTGATGGCCAATGGCTACAAGTACGGATAATCTCAAAAAAGATGAGGAATCAGGTAATTTTGACAGCTATTTGGAGAAGAGTAGAATCTGATACAAAAGCAGTCCAGCCAATATCAGTGCAACCAACTTTCCATTTTTGCAGATTGGTCACAATAGGAACCTCTTTAATAATTGACCGTGTGTTTTTTGGTGAGGTAAGTTGTTTTAAATTTGACTTACAAGGAGAAGGTTGCGTTTTAGCATTTTAACACTGGCAGATGTTTCAGACTTCTCTAACTTGTTACATCTGTGAATATTTGGCCTGTCATCTCTAAATACATTCTAAGCCATAAACCCCCTTAAACAGTGACTAGTTAGTTATTTTATGGACTGTTACTTAAAATCAGTATGCTCAGCTCTCAATAAATCCAATAGTTATCAACAAAATACAAAACATACACACACCTGTGTTTAATTGCTAAATGTAGGAAATCTGTGACAAGTCCTAGTAGAAAATAACACGTATGAATGAAAACACTGTATCATTTAAGGCCGGTGATGACTCTGTAATTCAATTTAGCTGTTGGTTTTGATTCTGGATTTGTATTTAACTTCTCCCCTTCCTCCACATCTCCCAGTGGGTGCTGGTTCAGCTGAATTTCTTGAAATTCAACGTGCTGCAAAATTTTGGAACATTTTATGGATCTCATCCTTGGCACTGGTACTTCACTCAGGGACTACCAGTCATCCTGGGTACCCATCTGCCTTTCTTTATTCATGGCTGTGTGCTGGCACCAAAAAGGTATCGCATCTTTCTAATGACAGTGATTTGGACAGTCTTGGTGTACAGGTAATTTCTCCTAAGTCTCACTACTATCTTTGACTGGTTGTGTTCTTTTCAAAGCTAGTGTCATCTCTAGAACAAAAAAAGCACAGTATTCAGGTTAAGTGATAGGAAACTTCGAACTATTCAAACAGTCCAAGGAATGATGCCAGTTATTCAATAGAGTCTAGAATTTTATGTAACACTACTTCTTGTATCGCTACCAAGCATGCATTTTTAGAATTGATTAGACCCTTACAGGATCAAGTAGCTCAGCATGAAATTCAGTGGAAAATGGGAAAAAAACCCCTAACAAACCTAACCAACGCTCAAATCACTTACAGGTATTTAAGCAACAACCGAACTAATTAGAAAACTATATTTACTAGATGCCTGTTAGCAAAAATATCATTGCATTTGGTTCTTTAATACATGCCCAGTAAGATGAGAGGTTCTTAGGCCTCTAAAACTTACTCTATTCTCAAGTCTACACACAGCTGCTAAAATTTATCATAGGATTGACTGTATGTCTCATTTTAAGACGAGAAGTAGAAGAAAAGGTAAACTGTTTCTAAGCATCTGAATTAAACGTATATTAAATGAGAGACACTGAGACAAGAAAAGATACAGCAAATTAATAAATACCAAGTAATACAAAGTGACAAATGATATTAGATTACATATTAGCAGAATACAGCAAAAGAGTAGAAGGGCTACAAATGCAATCTCTTCTTACTGTCTGACTCAGAACTGGGTGTAGCTCTATTGCTTTTAGGCCTTTTTTACTCCCTCTGTTTTACAAGAACCTGTTTGGTTACCTGACATTAAGTCTTGCAGTAATCCCCAAAAATATTTTCTAAATTGGCTTGGGAAATTGTGTAAAGATGTATTAGCAGAGGTGAATGTTTCTTTGTTAGATACAAATGTGTACTTGAATCTTAGATTCTCATCCACGCTTTTTATTGTGTTTTATTACAGAAAGCAAATTGGTTAAGTACTAGCTAAGTTACATCTTGCAGTCGTAGATTCAGACCACTTAATTGCTAGAGTAGGAGCCAGGTAATTTTATTAGTGCTTGGTTTAAAGTAATAATTATAATTTAATATGCTCATTATGTTCTTTAAAAGTGACAATTTGGATTTTTACTCTAAACTGCTGCAATGCCAAAAGTTTTTTAGTACATGCAGGTGCTTTCCCTCCAGCCTCCATACTCTAAAAACCACATTTTGTCAACAGAACTGATGCATGTGACTTTCTCGCTGTACTATTATATGTTTTATTACAGCATGCTGAGCCACAAAGAATTCAGGTTCATCTATCCAGTACTGCCATTTTGCATGTTTTTTTGTGGTAAGCATCGTTTCAAATGTCTTGCAACCTTCCCTGTATATAATTTTTACCTAAAGAGAGACCATTAATAGTCAATGTAGGTATTTGACAAAGGATTCTTAAAACTAGCCCAACCTTTTCTTAAAGCTAGGGAAAAAAAAGGAAAAACAAAATTAGGAGCAGAGTGACTGAAGCACAGATGGAGATTTCTTAGCATGGATAAAAGTACTTCCTGCAAAAAATACAAAAATTGCCTCAGTGACTTCTAACTTTTTAGCAATGCCACCCTCGCAGTCAATTTTGTTCCTTGTCTCCTTTGTAATATTTTTCCACCCAGTTCTCTCCAGTATGCCTGACAAATGCCTTGGAGTATTGTTTTTTTTAAGAAAAAGTATTCAAAAACTAAAATTATCGTTTATAGATCCAGGTGTGTTAGTAGATAGTGCAAGGAAGTATTTTATATTTAACAAAACCAGTTATTAACTACAGTAACGTATCTACAGGAAAAGTAAAGATGTAAAGTCTAGTATGCTGAAAAGTTACAAAGGAAAGATTAAACTTCTGAAACATAAAGCTGTATAGCTTTAGTTTAAATACAAGTTCAAAACGGATGAACCAATGAAATCTGTAGTTTCTTTAATCTGTTTGGCTAGTCTAAACAAAAATAAATCTTACTTCAATAATTCTGCTCTCTGATGAGATCAAATATGTAGTATGTTTTGGCTTAGTTCAATAGCAGATTTAAGATGAAACAGTTCTACCTCACATGCAGAAAAATTCAGACCACTACTGTTTGTTAATACCCCTCTTAACTTTCATGTCTATGAGGGACTGAGGTAACCTGCACAATTTCACAAGAGCTAATTTATCACGTTTGGATTCTGTAGTAAAGAAAAAGATGACTAAAGTTATTTCTGGTAACTCAAGTGGTTACAAATCGGTCTTTAAACTGCTCAAAACAGTATAAATAAAAGCAGAAAAAAATCCCACATGAATTTCAAAGCCTTTTCCAAGCACAATTAAAGATAAACTTAAGAGTGTTTCACAAAAGTAGTGAAAAAAAAATGCCTATAATAGAGTATTTCCAGTGGAGCTTAAACCACAGATTAATTAGGGGACTTTATTTTCATCTGAGATAAAGATCTGCAATTTATCAGAACAGACCAGCTGAAGACTAACTTAACTTACTTGTTACTGCCTTCTCAAACAGGCCTCTTCTAACCTGTTTCTGTGATTCAGTAAAGGTGGTCACAGGGCTAGGCTGCATAAAATATTTTTATCTCCTAATACTGACAAGCACCTGACTTAATGAGTGTTTCCAGACTGGCTGCAACATGAAGCGGCCTTCTGTGCCAGATTCATCTAAGCTGTGGTTGTGAGAAACAGTTTTATATAGCTAACTCCCACCAGAAGAAGTGTCTCTTCCTATTATTGGCTCCTTCAAGAAAAGTGGGGAGGAAAGGGCAGGGATGGTAGATGGGAAAAGATAAGAGGAGTAAGCTTTTCCAAGGATAGTAGCCTAAAAACAAGTAACAATAAGGAAATGCTGTAGCTTTCAGCATGTTGGAAAGGAAGAACACCACAGCCATACCAAAGGACATGTAGTTGCCATTTATTCTAACTCTACTTGGACATGCATGAATCAGAACACATCAGTAAGTCAACACACATCATTCATCCAAACTACTGAATGGACTATATTTCCCCACAAGAAATTTAAGCTCTAAAGAGACAAAGCACTGGCTTTGAAATCATACTTCCGTACTTCAAAAGACAGGTATGGGCTTAACATTTACACTGTTAAATCCAGTAGTTAATAAGGGCAAAGTCTAACCTTCAAATTTTCATTCAAAGAGCAAAGACCGAGAACACTATTAAATTACCTCAAAGCAAGGTATTGTTATCAAGCAAGTAATGGTTTTCTAGTAAGTTATAGTACTTTCAGTAATATTGCGTGGAACTGTTAGTATTTGTTTCTTTCTAAAACCTATTCAAATATTTCTATAGGATATTCTTTGAAACACTTGAAAGCATGGAAGAAATCTGCAGCAAGTTTCCTGCTTTTATCAAACTTAGTCCCAGCCCTGTATGCAGGCTTGATTCACCAGCGAGGCTCTCTTGATGTTATGAGTCACATACAGCAACTCTGTAATAACTCTTACCAGTCCCAAGCTTATGTCTTCTTCATGATGCCGTGCCACTCTACTCCATTTTACAGGTATTAAAATAGTTAACAGTGTCCTATACTAAAATCAAACATTTAAGCAGAAATTAAAGTGTGGGTTTTTTTCCTCAGCTTAATAAATTGAGAAGGATAGAGCTATACAGGAAGAGTTTTAATTTTTCATACAGCTAATACAGAATGAATAGGGGAAATAGGCCAAATGCTTATACCACAGAATAAAATTCAGCATCTAAGCTTTATTCGGTTTTTGTAAAACAGCTTTGTATGAGGATATACATTAAGTCTTACGACTTCTGCAAGTAAGTCATAGTGCTTCATTTATTTGTAGCAAAGCTGAAGAGTAATTGTTACAATCAATCTGTTAATTTTACCTTTGCTTCTGCTGCTAGAGAGTAATGTAATTACAACATGCAATGACCAAGGTCATTATTCCAAAAAGTTTGTAATAGATCTTGGCAAGTAAACAAAACGTTAAAGCAGATATGAACAGTGAAGTTCATATGGAAAAGCACCTTTTTAAGAAACTGATGTTGCACAAATAGTATTTTTATTAAGATAAATCTGCTTTCTGTGAACTTATAATAACATAGTAACAACAGCTTGGAGGTGAATCCACTTGTTCTACTTTTGCTTTCATATGAAGTACAGAGGGGAAAAAATGGGACCCTGGGGTAAAAAAACCTAATTATTTGATTTTGGCTTTTACTGTTTAAGTGATGAGTCATTTCAAATCTTACATATTGGTCAGTTTATCCTGAAGTGTTTGTTTTGTTTTTCTCCCTAGTCATGTTCACTGTCCTTTAAAAATGAGATTCCTTCAGTGTCCCCCAGACCTAACTGGAAATGAGAGCTACATTGATGAAGCAGATGTATTTTACTCTAATCCACTTGGCTGGCTTAATAAGGAGTTTTACAATGATACGTTATTACCCAGTCACTTGATCTTCTTCAGTGTGCTAGAACAGGTATGGTAACTGCAAGATCAAACAAACTAGTTTTAAGGTCAAGATAAAAAATAAATTAGGGGGAGTTAAGATTTTTGGAAACTGTTGTCCACAACTTTTTGTAACAGCTTAAACTAAAACTGAACCCTCTAGTCCATAATATAGGTACCATTCCAGCGATACATACACTTTGCATCCATGTATACAATCTCTGTGCTAAGTCTAGATGCCATAAAGTAATGTTTCATGGAATTCTTCTCAAGCCATATTAAATGAAATGTGCAGTATGTTCCCAGAATTGTGCACTTTCAAGTAAGCAACAATGACAAGCAAAAATGCCTGCAGTTAGACTACCTTCTCCCTTCAGTTCTTTTATGAAGTTCATGTACTCAGAAACGGCGTCTGAATTTCCACACTGGATAGGATCAGTCAGGATAGGTACCTCTTTTTCTAGCAGTCTTTCCTAAAATGAAGGATAAAACTTCCAGGGGACAGTTGAATTGATAATTTCATAAGAGTCTGAACACTATTCTGATGCTTCCAACTGCGCTTTCTGACTGTGGAAACCAATGTATGTTCATTTACAGGAAATATCATCGTTTCTAGCTTTAAGGGGCTACAAGAAAACAGCCACTGTCTTTCACACTCATATTCCTCAAGGACGAGTTGGAAGCCACATCTACATCTACAGGAAAAATACTGAAGTGAATCATACCTGAAGATCTGTTTCTAGACTTAAGACCTAATGAGATCAGTTTTGTGTAGCAGGACTATGCTTAGAAGATCTTGTACTGCAGAAAGGAGAGTGTAGTGAGTCTGAAACCGGGTAAGTCAAATGGGGAAGTCTGATCAGGCAGCCACTGCCTGTCTGGAAACACGTAAACGTGTTCCTGAAGGCAACTTCAGTAGTAGTGTGGCAGGGTGGGGCTGTTGACCTACATTACAACACTGGAAAACATTAGGAAGACCAAAGTTACTGTAATAACTACTTAAACAATGAACAAATCAGACAAGACTGGACCATTTTTATGGAACTGTATAGCTATGCTAGGTTTGTTTTATAAATAAACACTTCTATCCACAATGTCTCTTTATTTTTCTTCTACAATATGCAGATATGCAAGACATTTCAAGTGCTTAAATCAGCAAGCTGATTAGGATGCAGCATAGCAAATTCTTCACAATTCAACAGGCTCTTGAACAAGGCCCCCCCCCAAAGACAAGAAGCAAGTGTAAGATTACAAAACACTAACAAATACATTACCATAATGTAGCCATAATGAAGAGCTATTTTTTGAAGGATGAGATGAAGTTAGTCTATCAAACGTTGGCGTTAATTATTGGTACATTATGCATGACTCAAGCTTGAACTACGCTAATGGAATGCAATTAAGCATATTTTTCACACACAAGTCACTGCATGCCTAACTTCTGTAACAATACTGCTGGCACTCAACTATCACTTCCAAAGAACAGTTAAAGCAACAGTACAGAATATGCAAATTTGAAAGCTTGACTTCTGCCTTTTAACAAAAATTTGTAAAAATCAAATTATTTAGAGAAAAGAACTTGCATCTTGCTGCTTTGTTGAAAAACAATTAGTTTTTGGAGAGAATGTGAATTCTGATTTTACTTTTACCATAAATTACTCAGTATTTGGGATCAAAGGGTAATTGCCCCAATTCTATTTCAAGATTTGCCATGTGTCTTCCATTAGTGCGACCATGTTTTTGCCATTTACCTTCTCTTTTATTACGGTGGTGGTACTTCTGAGCTTGTTTTTCATGTCTGGAATTTTCAGTTTGTGTATAAGAAGGCCTTTTAGGTCGACTGCAAGGAGTAAACAAAAGCTTATTACCACTCTTACAGAAAGCATCTCTCTAAAAGCATTTTGAAACACAATTACATTGTCAAGAACAGCTTTTAACATGCTGAGTATGACTGAATTCCCCCCTAAAATTAGTATCAAAGTAGTCCTTTCTCTTGTAAGCAAAACAGGGAGGGGTGGTGCTATTTGTTGAAATCATCAATAAAGTGGTACATTTAAAAGAAATCCTTTCTAGAAATAAGAATGCTCTGCAGCTGCTTGCCCAAAGTTCTTTTTAGGATAAAGCCAGGTAAACAGCTGTTTGATTATCCCTTCTGTGATGCTTGACTGAGGTCTCAATCTGTTTTTCCGTTGCTCTACTATACTCTGCTCTATACAAATCATTAAAAACTTCACAAACCCTCAGGAAAGCAGGCTTTGTGTAGCCACGGGCACTTCAGAGGTTTTCATGTACAAAAGCTACATTTATAGAGAGAGGGGGCACTGACAAAATACTGATGCTCACTTTGTTGCAGTTTTTGATGGAAATAGTGCAATTATACTACATGCTGTTATCATGTGACCAGCATCTCTAGCCTTCTGCTAAGCTACATTAAGATTGTTTTCAACCTCAGTATCGTACAAACATCTGTATAATACTATCAGGAAATGAATTTGAATGTCTGTTTTTTCTGCAAACTGAATTAAAATGCTCAGAATTAAGTATTTCATTACGAAAAAAGTTCATTTTAATGATAAAATAGAAGTATTTGAACTATAAATAAATCAAAACTTACATCATACGTTTGCCAAAACTATATATTAAAAAGGCTACTTGGCAGCTGATAATAGGAGTATCATCCTCTTGGTTGAACTTTTAACAAGAGAAGGAACTACCTGACATACACTTGGTAATCCCAAAGTGGTTAAATATTCAGTTTATGCTGCAATAAACACATGAAGTAATAAGTCTAGAAGAGAAACCTGACTCAAGAACTGCACCTTGATCTAAATACGCTTTGCACTGAATGCCAGCAGATAGAAAAGTTCTATTATGTCTACAAGAATAACTTCTTGTGTATTACACATTAGTTACCTGATCTTACCTGATCAGAAGAAACAGTAGCACAAGAGACTATAGGCCATTTTGTAACAGCAGTGATATTAAAAGCCACATAAAACATACATAGGTGTTCCAGAAAAAGCAAGTTCCTCACAATATATTAAGGCTGCTTGCTTAATTTTCTTTCACCTAAGTCTGTGCAGTAGAAAGAGCCCACCACCTCTGGCTCCATTGGGCCAGGCAGCATACCACAACTGCTCTGTAGAAACCCTGAAAATACCATTAAATATGGCAGAGTAATGCAGGAACCAATTCATGGCAAGGACCTTTGTAAGCAAGTCTGAACAGAATTTAGGTATGGTCAGGATCTGAACTAAAGTCTGTCACCTGAGTAGCTCTGCTCTGAGCAGACTAACTCAGTATTACACTAAGCTGTAACAGAGTAGTGAAATTCCTCAAAAGCCAGCAAGGAACATACCTGCCAGAACAGGACTTTGAGACTGCTCAAATATATACAAAAACCTTTTCATTTGATGAAGGACAACAAGGAAGTCCTAGTTAATGCTTCTTCTGAGACAGTTACTCAATCCATCGAACAAGCAATCATCATAACTGTTCAATCTAAAGTAATCCCACTTGCAGTTACAAGGTTTTCTGAAGAACTCGACAGAAATGCTACATTGTGTTGTGTACGGTGAATCTGTAGTGCCTCCCAAACTAACATCCCACGTACAAAATGTGTAAGGTACTACAGATCCACTTAATACAACACAATCTAGTATTTCCACTGAGCCCCTCAGAAAGTCCTCTAGCGTGTGTATGTATCTATGCCCACAGACACTCATGCAAGCTTGATACATGCATGCTACAAGACTGCCTATTAGAACAGAGACATGAGTTGACTTTGCAAAGACTACTTCATTGTATTAACAAGTTCAGGAAACATGGAAACAAACCTGGGTCCATACTGGGGTGAATTATCATAATGAAAGTAGTATCTGTAGATGTATTTGTCCAAATCCTCAAAAACCTTTTCATTATTATTTTGGTATTCCTTCATATCTTCTAGGTAATCCTTGACATCATTAACAAAATCAGTGAAGAGCATCTGGTCATGTATAAATACCCCATTATGAAAAAACTTATCAATGAAATTTTCTAGTTCTCTCCAGTGATGAAAGTTATGTACAACTTGTTGCAAATACTTTTTCATTAGCCGATTAAATTCATCCACCCTGATGGGATCCGAAACTCTGTTAAAGAGACTAATGAATTCTTGATGAGCACATTCAAAAATACCAGAGCAGCCCTTAAGGCCAAACTGATGTTTTCTATTGCACAAAGGATCATTGAGACATTTCTGTGAATCTGTATCTTTTTCAAACGCTGTAAACTGATGTTTTCTTCCATCTTTGAACTCTTTAGCCACGTTAGGTCCCCTGTAATGCATGTGCTTTGAATTCTCGTAAAAGTTATGCTCTCGATAAAATGTTCGAGCTTTCTTGTTTGCCTCGTGTCTTCTATCGTTTGACTTCTTCTCCTTTTCATCAAAGATGTTTTTTGTGGTGTCTTTGAAGTGTCTGAATGTAGACTTTACAGAATCAGAGAATTTTTTCAGGTTTTCTTTCACTGCTTCTTTAGCCTGCTTAATCTTTTCTTTATGGTGTCTTACGAACTCTTTTGTGGAATTTTTCATAGCATCAAAAGTTTCCTTAACTGAACCAAAAAATGATTCCTTTGATTTCTTTTTAGTCTTACTCTGCCCCTTAGCACCTTTCTTTTGTCCCTTTTCATACGTTTCCTGTTTTTCAGTTTGGTCTTTTGCTTCAACATACAGCTTCTCCCATAAGTCAGAGCGTTGCTGCTCGAAGTTTAGCTTTTTTTCTAGTTCTACTAGTCTTCCTCGCAGAGCTTCTATTTCTTGATTTTCTCTTAATGTATCATCATCTTCATTAGCATTGTCAGGTGTTTGACGAGAACTTAACTGTTCCAGTTCTTTTTTTAGAGCTTCCGTAACATGACGTTCTTTGTCCAGTTCTCTCCTTAACATCTGTGCTTCTGCAAAGAGTGTTTCCTTTTGCCTAAGAAAGTTGTGGTTTCTTTGCTTTTCCTCTTCCAAATGTTCCCTTAGTTTCTGATTTTCCATTACAATAGACTCCGTGCTAGTACCTTTATCTTCTAAGTTTCTAATTTGTTGTCTCAGCTTTCTTAATTCTTCCTGAAGTGAGGCCAAAGCTTTTTCTTCTTTCTCTAGAGATTCTCTTAAGTGCTGATTTTCTGCAGCAAGACTTTTTTTTTGAGATTCAAAGGATTTCTTCTCCACCTCAGTAGAGGTCAAACACGTGGCAAAATCTCCCTTGAGTGACTAATACAAGCAAAAAGACACAAGCAAAAATACTACAATTAGAATTGTTATAATTTCAGGTAGAAAAGTGAAAGACCAAGTGTCCTGGTTTCAGCTGTAACAGTTATTTTTCTCCTTCCTAGTAGCTGTGTTTTGGCTTTAGTCTGAGAAATAATGCTGATACACAGTGTTTTAGTTGTTGCTTAAAGTAACACTTAGTCTGATTAAGGACTTTTCAGTCTCATGCTCTGCCAGTGAGGAGGGGCACAGGAAGCCGGGAGGAAGCTGAGACAGGACACCTGACCCAAACTGGCCAAAGGGGTATTCCATACCACAGCACGTCATGCCCAGTATATAAACTGGGGGGAGTTACCCAGAAGACGCAGATCGCTGCTCGGGTCGGGCTGGGTATCAGTTGGCAGGTGTTGAGCAATTGTATTGTGCAGCACTTTTGTTTATTGTTTGTTTTTCCTTTCCCCTTTTAGTTTTATATTCTCTGCCTTTGTTATTTCCCTTATCATTAGCAGTAGTAATAGTAGTTTTGTATTATACCTTAGTTACGGGACTGTTCTTATCTCAACCTGTGGGGTTTACATTCTTTCGACTCCCCTCCTCATCCTGCCCAGATGGGGAAGGGGTGGAGATGTGAGCAAACGGCTGCATGATGCTGAGTTACTGGCTGGGCTTAAACCAGGACACCAAGGTAGCCCAGGCAGAGTTTACTCGTCATTTTGGGTGCAGTGACACATGTCGCAGCAAGATGCAAAAAATAGAGCTAACTTGTTTATCTCAGATATACACACAAACACTTTCTTAGCAACAAAGACCACGTGAGAGGCTTCCCCTTCCAACCAGAGGTCATCATCCCTTGCTTGGTTTAACTAGGTAAAGGATAGTAGACTGGGTACATGAATTGTAACATCCTAAAAGGATATGAAAACGTGCCTGGTTGATTTATGTTAAGCAAACTGGATTTACAGATTACAAAACAAAATATGTTAGCAGAAGCAAGGGCATTGAGCAGGTGGGACAGAAATTCAGGAACTCATTTTAAATCAAATCTGTTGTTGAAGATACATGTTCATGTAACAATATCCTAACTCAAAAGGATTTCCCCAGACTCTTGACATCCTTGACAAACTCTAGAACTAAATATATTGAATTATATATAGATGCTCCTATTAACAACATAAATGAAAAAACACTCAAACCACACACACACACAAAGCACTCCCTAATCATCTCTCTGGGTAATTAACAGTAAAAAACTAAAAAAGTATAGGTCAAGTATTTAAAAAAAATAATAACCATTGACAATTTGAAAAGCAAATTATAAACCTATAATAGGTTTTTACCAGCCTGTTCTACGTCAGCTGTCTTCATTAATTACAACCTGGCACTATGACATAGGAAAAGACACAATCTCTGTGTCTGGATAGCTCCCAGACTACATACGTAAAACCCAGTATGTTTAAACACATTCCAACAACAAATTTGATCAAAATAAAAAATTTTTGTCAAGAATTCAGGGGAAAGAAAAATTAGATTGTCAGAACAAACTTGCTATAGAAAAATATGTAATGGATTTGTGTGACAAATTGATTTCGCTTAGTGTAAGTTACAGACATAACAGAATAACCCAGTAGATTTCAGCTAAACTCATACCTACCCCCACTTTATGATACACTTTATCTCCTTGCTCTTGTTGGCACTGGTAGAGATCCTCTTTCATATCTTTGAAGTCACGTGTCTTTGTCACCAGATTCTGACGTTTCTGGATCTGTATTGTACCTACAAAGATAAATAACTTGCTTTTGATAGTCTGACTTGCATTAAGCAGTTAAGAGGAACCGCTGAACCCAAACGTCATCTTCATTTTCTCTGCAAATCCAGAAGCATTCTTACTTTGCAATTTCTGCCCAGTACTTACTAGCAACTGCTTAGCTGCAACAAAATGAAGACTATAAAACCAGATTTTTACATATTGATTCTGTTTCTTCCAGAGATAAAAAAATTCTTAAACAGACCCACTATTACACTGTCTTTTATTTGATGACAGCAAATGAAGGAATTTTGGAACACTACATAGAAGTAAGTTAGATACAACACAACAGAAGTTATGGAGGAAAGGTTACATGCAACTTTTCTGTCATTTTGTAGTAACATGCAAGCCAACCAGGATAAAAGGGAGACCATTAGTCCATGCATTATCCACTTCAGAACTTCAACACCTTACTGTTAAGTTACATGAATGAGAGGCTATGAGCACAGTATTTAAACTTCCATGCAGAAACACAATTATTACACACTGCTCACAAGGCAGGAAGTATCTGCAGGCCCTGTCTTGTCATTCTTATCATGAGTGAAGGCTAAAGGGTAAGTAAGTATCTTATTTTTCAATTGTCAGATAAAGGCTGAGACACACTTTTTCAGAAAAGATAGCTCCATTGTACTAGCCACGGATTTTTTCCATCAAGTAAAACTTCTTTACTGGTACTTTCCTACCTATACACATATTCTGTAAATCCTAACACCGATGTAGTATTCATTTCTTTTCTTTAAAGATTCTCTTGAATTGACTGTACAGCAGATGGCAACAGCAAGTTTTAGGTATTTCTTTCGAAAGCAATGCAGCATATGCAGAGTTCTATTTCTGGATTTACAGGTAGGGGATGTATTATCAAACAGAAGAAATTCTATAATTACTATTACACCGAGGAATTCAATTTCTATTCAATGTATTGTCAAGTATGAACTTAAAAACAGACAGTGCTCTATTAAGCCAGTTGAGCCCCAGTTCAGCTAAGGGAAAGGAATGTTTCTGCAGCACTGATTGTTTTTAAGTTTACAGAGTCCTAATAAACTCTGTAAGGACAGATCCTTGTGTAAGTGAATTTGAGTATACTGACAGTAAATTTGGTTTTCATATTTATGTTTTATAGATACTTTTGAAGAATTCCATTGGTTCTAAGAACCTGAAGACTGCATCTGAAAAATCATTTAGTGTAAATGTTAAGAGGAGCCTGAATTACAGGAAAACACTGGAAACTCCTGTTTCTCTCCGTATCAATAATCATAATTGGTAGATACAGTAAGCAAGAATTACATTAAGCAACACAGAAAGAGTAACAAAGACACTGAAAATGCATGTAATGCGGTACCATCCCTCAGTAATTGGTTTGTGTTTCCAGCTGGTACTCCAAGTCACAGTACCCTTCAGGTTCTGTAAGTAATCTATCCAAATCCCTAACAATACAGCAATGTTCCCTTTCTCAGACCCTGGTTAAAGAAAAAAACAACTGTCTTACTGTCCATAGGGAGACATTCTTCTGGCAAAAGCTTCCTAACTTCAGCTTTTCCATTTACCTCTGCTTCTAGCACGTCAACAGACATCAGTGTTTAACGTCAGCTACTAGCTGCAGCTGCTACATAGAAAGTATTTTACACGACTGGATTAGTCATTCCTATAATCCTGCATATACTAGTAATTCCTAAGACTTGATTTATTTATTTTTTTAATGTAAGTATGCACACATACATGGGTGCATGTGTACACATACACACTATTTATAAAGTTAATCTGAATACAAACACGGTATCCACAATACATCACTCGTGACTTACCTTCAGGTTTACCTAAGAAAAAAAAAAGTGCCAAGTGAAAATTAGTATACATCTCAAAATAAATGTCAAAACTTCGAACCCAGTCAAAATCAAATCCAGTTAGAATCATATTCCCAGTTTCAAATTGAATCACAAGTCTTAGGACTTCTTTCATATAAAACTAAATCTACTTAGAAAAAATTACTGTTGAAAATAAATGCCCTTTCTTATAACACCACATTCATCTTAGAAGATCAGGATTCCACCACATAAATTTAGGTCTGGACTGAGCTCTGCTGTTTTGTTAAATGTAGTAACAATCTGTGTAATGCTTAACTTTAGGCAACGCGCTGAACGCAGAGGAATTGCTGCTCTCCTGCATTCCCTAAACCACTCTGGAATTGCAAAGACAAGTACAGCGTATTCTTCTCCAACAGAGAGAGAAAAATAGCGACACTATGGACTCTCGTAAAAAACATGCCTTGCTTTTTATGGTACATTTACCAATGAATATATATGGGACAGAAGCCTGAAATAATTCTCTGAATGCTGTTAGGAATGGTAAGCACTACCACAGATTTATTTCAAAAGAAAAGATGTGAAAAATGAAGGGTACACACTGCAGCATGAGAACAGTAAGGAACTGCACCTGGAAGGGCAACCAAAATTGATGAGTTTACTTTAATTTTAAATTCGTGTATATTAAATACAATTGCACTGCTGAAGAGCCTGCCTATATTATCCATACATTAGCAGTTGCTTTTTCTCTTTTTCATGTTTAGATTGTTAGCGAAGAACACTGGGGGAAAAAAAACAGAGTCACAATAAAATGGTATTTTTTACATAAAATATTAATTCTGTGTATTTTGTTTTCTATAAACTCACCATAGAAGTGTCCAAAGCCCATGCTGATTGCAATCACCAAAGCCAGTATGATGCATCTGTTAAGGCCACTACTGAACTGGCGTTTGTGCTGCTCTTCTTCGGGAGGTTCAGACTCCGGTTCCGCTTTTGTCCCCCCCTCAGCCTCAGAGCTGGGGATCGGCCTCTTCTTAGCCCGACGTTTTCGTACTGTGGGACTGGACTGGTCGCTCGTTTCATCACTACTTGATTCATCATTGCTAGCCTGAGATGAAAAAACTGAAAACCAGCACAAAACGTTCCTTAAAATGCATTAATTGTTGCTTTAAAAATCAATTTGAGTACGACAATCCGTATTTATGCAACATCTATTTGGCATTTATCTTTGAGAACATTAATAAAACAAAATAAAAATTGTCAATGTACTATTTTATGCTAGCTATTATGCAAGGAATGCTTGATGTCCAAAGTTAAAGATTCATTTTTTCCAAGGAAAAGATAGAGAATCAAGGAATCATGAGCAAAAAACTGTACGGTACTTTCCCATACTGTACCACTCACTCATTAGAAAATGTTTCTTGCAGGCAATCCTGCCTCATACACTGTCTCTGCAAATTCTTGTGAAGCAGAAAGATTAAGAATTCAGTTTTCCTTTTCTTACAGATATTGAGAAAGAACTATTTAATAATGAAAGAGCAACATAAAGGCTTGCTAAGAAAAAGCCTGCTAAGAAGCTATAGACATGGTTTTATTACATTCTCTCAAAAGAATTCCTTCTGTGATCTACATGCAGCTGCAGACAAAATTCCATTAAAATTCCATTAATGCAGGTATTATACCCAAAGGTTTGCATTGCACATTTAAATATGTAAATTTGTTTACTTTCAATATCTACCATATACTACCTATAAACATCTTTACCCACCTTTCAAAAAAGGTCAATTTTAACTACTACTGCACAGGAAGGGAACCACTCAGGTGGTTCTGTATCTGTCCCTCCCTAAGGAGGGATCTCACCAAGCTACTCTCCATCATTTACCAGCAGTCCTGGTCTAGTGGGCAGGTCCCTGAAGACTGGAGGTTGGCCAACATGCCGCCTCTCTACAAAAAGGAGATGAAGGAAGACCTGAGAAACTTCAGGCCTGTTGGCCTGACCTCAGTGCTGAGGAAGGTCATGGAGCAGATCGTCCTAAATGAGATCACACAGCACATGTGGGAAAACCAGGGGATCAAGCCTAGTCAGCATGGGTTCATGCAGGGCAGGACCAACTTGTTCTCCTTCTGTGACAAGGTGACCCACCTGATTAATAAGGGAAAGGCTGTGGACATTGCCTGTTTGGTCTTCAGTAAAACATTTGACACTGTCTCCTACAGCATTCTCCTGGAGAAACTTGCTGCTCATGGTCTGGATAGGTGTGTTCTTTGCTGGGTTAAAAACTGGCTGGACGGCCGAGCCCGAAGAGTGGTGGTAAATGGTGTCACATCCAGTTGATGACTGGTCACTAGTGGTGTCCCTCAGGGCTCTGTGTTAGGGCCAGTGTTGTTTCATATATCTATTGATGATTTGGACAAGGGGATCAAATGCACCTCAGTAAATTTGCAGATGACACCAAGTTGACTGGGAATGTTGATCTGCTGGAGGGTAGGAAGGCTCTGCAGAAGGATCTGGACAGGCTCCACTGATGGGCTTTGGCCCATGGTATGAGGGTCAACAAGGCAAAGTGCTGGGTCCTGCACTTGACACATAACAACCCCAGGCAGGCTTGGGGAAGAACGGCTGGAAAGCTGTTCATGGAAAAGGACCTGGGGGTGCTGACTGACAGAGGCTGAACATGAGTCAGCTTTTACCCAGGCAGCCAAAAGGCCAGTGGCATCCTGGCCTGTATCAGAAATCATGTGTCCAGCAGGGCCCGGGAAGGGATCATCTCCCTTATTTGGCACTGCTGAGGCTGCACCTTGAATCCTGTGTTCAGTTCTGGGTCCCTCACTACAAGAGAGACATTGAGATGCTGTAGCAGGTCCAGACAAGGGCAACAAAGCTAATGAAGGATCTGGAGCACAGGCTTTACAAGGAACGGCTGAGGGACCTGGGGTTGTTTAGTCTGGAGAAGAGAAAGCTCAGGCAGGACCTTATCACTCTCTACAACTATCTGAAAGGAGGATGGAGAAAGGAGGTGGCTCTTTTCCCAAGTAACAAGCGATGAGACAAGAGGTAACAGCCTCAAGCTGCACCAGGGGAGATTTAGACTGGATATTAGGAACAAATTATTTACCAGGAGGGTGATCAGGCATTGGAACAGGCTGCTCAGGGAAGTGCTGGAATCATTGTCCCTAAAGTGTTCAAAACCCACGTAGAGATGAGGCACTTAGTGACATGGTTTAGTGGTGGACTTGGCAGTCTTGGGGTAAAGGTTGGATGCAATGATCTTAAAGGTCTTTTCCAACCTAGTTGATTCTATGAGATGACTCTAACAGTCTGAATCCAAACCACTTCCATTACCTGACTGATGTTTTGGAGATTGAATTGGCTGAGATTTGAGATAAGCCCAAATTCTAACCATAAAAAAAAAAAATATATCTTCTTTTTGTAAAATAGTGTTTATGATTCCATTTCTATGATCACATTCCTATGGCCCAAAAGCCATATATTCTAGCTGGGGAAATAACAACAGAGCTGTAATTGCTTGTTGTTTAGTGGTACAAATGCTTGCTGCATGTACTGTAAATAAATGTATATAATCCAGTATGTAAGTAATGATTATTTAATCTCTCTCCTTTGAAAGCATAAGTTTCAAGTGTAAGGCAAGTATCAACGGGAAGCTGTAGCAGGGTGAAAAAGCAGCTTTCAGCTATCTATGTTCATGTACCTAATTCACATGCCCAAAATAGATTCAGTGTGATCAATGAAGCCTCCAGCACATGACAAAGTGCTCCTGCTCAGACACTAAATTTGATGCCCGCAATTACACAATGCTAATGCCCCTTCTAGATACATGGTTGTTCATTCTCATACCAGAGATCATCACTCAAATGTAGAAATATAAATACAGAGTTACTGTCCTTGAACATTTCACAACTGAACAATCGTTTGTTTGAGCGAAGCCATGCACACACCACTGAACAGACAAGAATGCCAAGCAGTGCTAGCCATTACCTATAAAAAGCATTACCGACTAAGATCCTTCACTTAAAATAAATTCCAACTTAACAGAAGTGATTGCATCAGCCCCAGAAAAGATTACCTATTAGAGTATCTGGAATACACATCTCATTTCTGACTCCACAGACAAGCAACATGTCAGATAACGAAAGATAACTTCCCCTCTTACGAAAATAATCCATTTTAGTCAGTTAGTCAAACCACACTGACCAAGCAGACATTGCAATGAAGACAAATCACTTTAACCACTACTTGACATGCAGATTGTTTGATGAATTTATATAGCTTGGCAGAAAAGGACACTATTTGAGAGTCAGTCATTGAAGCAGATGCATACTTCCCTAGCCCTGGACAATGAAGACAAGCATTCTGAAATTAGTTGGGAGAGAGGTATTTAGAATTTACTAGAATGCAGAGGTCAGACATTATGAGAGATTATGGAGGACATACTTAATAAGGCAGATGTTATCATCAGTTATTTGGAATTTTTAGGGATTTTTCGACAACCAAAGAAGCTTACACATATGGAATACAAAAGTGGTTAAGGAACAAGCTGCTTCTAGCCAAATGAAAAATTCTTTTGATATACACTGGATAGCAAAGAATAGGAAAGGAGGAAAAAAAAACCCCAGACAATAAGAAAGCAACGAGAAAAAGCTGTAAGACACTTAGAGCCATTCAAAAGCACTTACTGGCAAGTCGTCAACAGCATTACTCTTTCAGGCAAGAATGACACTGCCTTACAGCTGCTGTAAGAATTCTGTACAAAGCTGTACTCTAACATTCACAGGATGAAAAGGACTATAAATGAAACAAAGTGTGACCACAATACAGTGCAAAAATTCTAGCTTCTGCTATGATTTTGCAGTGTCACATCTACTCTACAAACCACATGAAGTAACAATGTCAGTGATCAGTTTGTCTTTCTGACATTTCCGCACAGACACAGCTCAGTTTATTTCAGCACATGAGAGCTTCTTCTAGTTAACTTCAATCATGAAGCAATATTAAAACATTCTGTTTGCATGAAGACAGCCTAAGCAGGAATTGGTCTGCAGGTAAAAGTTTTAGTATCTATATAAGGAAAATCTGAAACTCATCTTTTTCCAACTCTACAGAAAACTCAACAAGAAGTGAATGGCAAAGATTCCCATCACCAAAAAAGTGGCATGAAAATTCTGACTGCTAAAACTCTGGCATTTAAAATAAATGCAAAAGTACTCCAGGCATTTTCTGTAATACATGGTCAATCAAACACACAGCACTAAAGACCATGCTGAAATCAGCTCCAGTTAGAAGGAATTCTTTTTGCCAGTCACACAGATTTGGAATCCAGCAAGAACCATTCATTTAAAACAGTCAAGCACACACATTAAAAAGCATTACAAAGCTTACTGATGTCCATTCCAAATCTACATGTAAGGTTAACATTTTGGAAAAAAAGCAAATACAACACTGACAGCTCAGCCAAATTCTCCAGTGAGGACTGGCTTTTAGCATCTGTTCAGAATATCACTACTGTAAGATCAAGTCAGATTGCTACTGTTAATTTTAAGAACACTCCATGCAAGCCATAAGCAATCAGCTTTACACAAGCTGATCCGATTTAATCACACCACCTTGGAAAGGAAGACTGTGAGACACATGCTCTTTCACCTCATTTCCCCATCCCCTTACACAATCAGGAATCTTCCTCAGCTCCTCCAGCCAACTGACTTTTGTGTACAAGAACACAGGGGAAAAAGTAACAAAACAAAACATTTTTAGAACTCTGCCCTAAAAGAAAAGTCAATAAATTTTAAATTGAAAATGAAGTCAAGTCATCCAGAAGACTTAAAGAAGGTGACAGCTTTGCTGTGAATCATCACTCATCATATTTATATGCTAAGCCGTCATTGTCTCATTCAAATGGATACTATACAGATAGGCGAGTGTTTAACGAGGCTCTATTCTACTTCTACAATAAAATAGTATTTTAAGAAAAGTCCTGCTATAAACTCATTTTGAAAATAAACTCATTTTGAAAACAAAAGTCAGTAACATAAAAGTGTTGTAGAAAATAAAGAGAACAGAGATTACAAATAAGCAGCCAAACAATTAAAAAGAAAGACCAGAAAACTAGAGAAGGGTAACACAAGAGTAAGTATTTTTGTTGGGGTTTTTCTTTTAATTGGCCTAATATTCTTATCCTTCCTCCTGCATATAATGCATTGCATATTTCTGCCAAGTACTGTGAGAATCTTAAAAAAAAAATATATATATATACATACTTTACATAACTATGAAAGCAAGCAAAAATTTTTTGTAGTCATGCTGCTATTAGTCTGCATGGCCCCAGAAGTCAATTCTCTCCCAGCTGCTTGTTATTTATGCCAGCGCTGTAAAAGCCTCCAAAATTGCCAAGAGAAAACCTACAATTACTCTATGAATTGAAAGTAATTTTAATTCTCAAAAATATGCTAAAAATTTACTTTCTATTTAAAATAGCCAACACTTATCGGGAGAGAAAGCTTTCAAACAAAAAGATTGCAGGCATACCTTTGAACAAAGGCTGAGATTTAGGGTAACTAGAGTTCTTCTAGACACTGCAAATACTTGGACATGTACTCAGCAAGAGCGATTATCTTTTCCCCTCTCCACCCAGAGAAGGTTCCCTAAGCAAAGACTGCTTTGTTTTGGTTTGGTTTTTTCCTGGTGACATTCCTGCACACAGTTGCTTAGTGCTTTATTGCTCTTACCAGTTTCTAGATGGGAAAATGCATATTGACTGCTAGAGGAGGAACCCATGTTAAAATCAGCTGAACTTCGAGCTTCTTCACCCTCAGCTGGAGCTTCCTCCTGACTTTGAGTTTCTTCTGATTTTGGAGCTTCAAGTGTAACAATGTCAGAATCATCACTAATAGTTCCAATGCAGGACCCATCATCAGGGATTTTTTCTTTATTTCCCTAGGGAAATGGACAATGTAAAAATTATTCAGATACATACAACAAAATAATTCTGAAAAACAGCAAGAATTCTTAATGCTTTAAAAAAAGGAAAATCTGTATCTTTAATGCTTTCAAAACATAGCTTGGCATTGTCATATGGGGCTTACAGAAGCTTCTGAACAACATAATGCAATTTACCTCTGGAACTATCTGAGTTTCCTCAAAAGCAGAAAGAGTATTATCTGCCACCGGTATCTCTTCATCATTGCTGCACTGAGCTATACAAAGAGGAAAACCACACAAACATGGGATTAAAACCAGTAACCACAAAATGTGCCCACTCATACATAATATCAAAATGTGTGTAATTGTGGCAGATTTCTAGTATCTTCTCGTATCAGGGAAGTTTTTCTAAAAATACAGTAAATCTCCTTTTTAATAACCCTCTAACAAAAATTAGAGTCCAGTTCATTATTACATAATACAGTGGTTCGGAGGATACTTGAATTCAAATGGTCACACTGATCATAATGCAGGTAACCTCTAAATGAAAAGCAGTCAGGTAAAAACCAACACTGTGACACCACAGTACATCTGTATGCCAGGATAATAAAACTGTTTTCCAGACAGTCACTGGAGTTTGAGTGTCTAGTCCTATTTCTACAAGGAGAGGTCATGAATTTGGAAACATGGGCAAGCTCAAATTTAGTCCACTGCACACTGAACCCCTCACGTCTGTGTTCTCATGCCAATATTAAAACATCTAGTATCCAATTTAGTAATTAACATCAGTGGAAGGATTTTCACTTTATTAATAAGCACCAGACTTACACTTCTAACTCAAGAAATGCTAACACAGAGCATTTTTTTAGGTGTAAAAGCATTGATGGTTCCTTCCAAATTACTCTTATTTCATGTATGACATTATTAAGGAGTATCTCTTCTATCAACAGCACTTGTATAAACTATCTTCCAGCAACACCAGTGCATACTGTTCTATAACACATCTAAAGTATGGACAAAATGAAAGCCATTCTACTCATTTCATCTATTTCAAGAAAAAATACTTTCATAGAGCTGATTATTTTCCATACCTCTGATGAAGCAAGCACTCTGACAGAGGCCTACAAACCCTATCACAAATACTAATTTTGTGCCAATGCTACAACAGATACTTACCTGGTTTTTGGAACTATTCCTCTTTTAATATCTTACCTTGCAAATCAATTGGTTGCTCCTCTTCTTGCAAAGAAACATATTCTTCTGAAACAAACTCTTGGTTATCATTTGTGCTTCCATTTTCTGAAGTCACTGTCTCTATGTCAGAACCCTGGAGTCGAAGAGTTTTAAATGAACATCACAGATTTCCATCAGTAAAGCAGAAGGAAAAGGTTACAAAGAAAACAGAACTCTATTAATAAAAACAGAAGAGTAATAACCTTTAAAACTGAAGATTTTAAGCAAAGAAAACAAGAGAAATACCAAGTAATTTGCTAGAGGGAAGCAAACGTTGGTGTGTAATACTTATGACCATGATTGAAAAAAGGCAGAGGACAACTGGGGGGG
>NW_009925864.1:0-8939 GCF_000696875.1 Nestor notabilis | reverse complement strand
GCGGGGGGGGGAGAAATAAATAAAGAAAATTAGCCATCAGTTAACAACTATGCCAAGCATTTCAAACAACTATTTCCTCTTAGCTTTATTAGACCTATTTATTAAGTAGAATTTAGAGAAACAGGGGAGGTTTTGAATATGGGATCTAATTCTTGCACACGTGTCCATGTGTCGTATGTTAAAAACACACACCCTCCCCTAAATGGAATTTCCAAGAATGCCACCATGCAAGTACTATTACCAGGAAAAATCATCTCAATTCCTGTTGGCAAATTTGAATGGCTGTTTTAATAGGACATCTCTGACACCAGCAAAACAAATACTTAAACAAACTCTAAATTGGATTTCTGTCTTTAATCCACAAAGGAGCCTTAGCTATTAGTCAGCTGCCCACCAGCAACAACCCCAGAACAAAACAGGCACTGAAGATACACAATGCCTGGAGACTGCAGGGCACTAAAGACAACCAGTATATTGGCAACTCTAAATATTTAATCTTCATATCCTAATTTTTGTTTAAAAGAACTGATGGAACACAAGCAAGGTTAGTAGGAAAGTACAAACATGCAAAATGTAACTGAAAAATACGAAGTCACTCTGATCCATAAATAACTTGAGCTGTTTTTGTAAACAGAGGGAGTTATTTTTGCCACAGCAGGTGTGAAATTACAGTAGTAGTGATACTTCCAGATCAGTTTCCCTAGATGCCTCATTTCGGGACTCAAGCAAACATGTATGCTTTTAAGAGGAGACTGTACTTGAGGAAGAACAGATATCTCAAAAAGCTGCATAAGGTACATTCTATAACCACATCAAAACCTTTTTAAAAGGCTTCAAAAGCTAACTGCTTTAGTAATCTGAAATACACTTTGTTTTTCTGTTGACTATGTATCACAATTTTAATCTCAAGCGTTCTGCAAAATTCACCACTAAATTATAAGTAACTTACTAAAATCTGACTGAAATCTCAGGAAAAAAAACACAAAGATATTTGGTGGTTTTGGTTTGGTTAATTGTATAGATAGGTGTATAGATTTATTATATGAAAATTGTTCTCTGGTGTCACAGAACCACTAATTTTCTTTCTTAAATTGAGAAGAATAACAAAAATCTAGTTTGACCAGGCTCCATAGGCAAACATGAGGAACAGAGCTTAAAGCAGTTTAAAAGTTTAGCTAAAATACCAAGAATGGGCTCACTGTGTACAAGGTAAACCATCCTTTTTCTGAACACGTGGTCTGATGTGCGTGTCTGAACTCTCTGATTCACTTAAGCTGTTGCTAGATCTCCATCACCCTTCTACTTCATCAAAAGCAATGTTACAGTGTAAAATAACCATCCCAAATATGAACATAAAGCCTGCCACTCACAGTGGAGTAACCCAACTGCTGTAGCTAACTCCTAAATCCTTTCACTTTTACTAGAAGTCTGTGAAGCCCTGCAGCCTGTGCACTCCTGTATCGCACTTGGTCTTGAGAACTGGAATGAGCTTTCCATTTCTCTTTTGGTGACAGGATTCCCAACTTGTCATCAACCCCAAAAAAAAGAAAAAAATTTTAACCATCTCTTAAATACCACCTCGCTGCCAGCAGAAATGAAACCATGACCCAGCATTTACAAGTCACAAACTGTATCTCTTGCTCTTTTGAAACTCAACTTACAAAACCTGAATACAACCACAAGTTTGTAATGGCTTGCCTTTCGAATACCCAGATTTGCACTGCAGTCTGCAAATAGGGGAGTGTGCAGGAAGGAGAAATCACTACCTCTCTTCCCATTATTTTCTATTTTCCTGCTAAGAACAAAACCTCTCAAGTGCTGTTCCTTGTAAATGTGTTGGGGCAGGCAACAAGACCATACTGACAGCCAATATGCAAGTGTCACTCTAGGAAATTAGCTAATGCATTTGCTCCGAGGACTCTGGCTCAATAACCTGCCCAGCTTACAAGACAATGCTAAATACTCAAAAAACAAAACCAAAACACACACACACAAACACAGAAAAAAAAAAAGGAATAAACCACCCAGAATTACTACACCCACACATCAGCCAAGATCTGTAGAGATGCAAAAATCCTCAGGACTACAGGAGAAAAGAATGCTGGAGGTCCACACTAAGAGTGGGGCCTCTCTGAGCTCCTGAGCAACTTCAGCCTGACTTGCTCACTGCTAGGGGAAAGTAAGATAAATCAATTAATCTTATCTAACTTCAAGTGCCTACACCTGAGCAAATTGTTGAAGTCACCTTTACGATCAATACAGTGAGTAAAGTCAAGGCAGCAAGTCATTTAATTAAATGGAAGTGTTGCCCTTAGCAGAAGAATTACTGCTCTCTATAGACTCCATAGGCTGTATTGATTTGATCTATACAATGCAAACTTAGAAACCACCATCAGATTCACACACCTCACCCACAGACATCTATGCAACAACAGCGCCCATCCCAACACACCTTTAATTGCTTCACTTTTTATTTTGCTAGGAATTAAAAGTTACTTTTCTTTTGATAAAGCCATTGTCACCTTATACAACTAGTCAAACATCAGAAGGTAGGAAACACAAACACTCAAATTAAATTAGGACTATACAGACACAATAGTGACTTTACGAACAGCTATACCCCAAGACTTGATCAAAGAAAGAGGGAATTCTAGCAGTTCATCCAAAATAAAATTATGCCTAATAAATGAAGCTATAGCAGAGCTCCAGAGATGGGCAGAAACACAACCGAAGCTATACAAATTTGATACAGCTCCACGCATCAATTGAACAGGTCTTAAAAAGACAAGAATTTTGAACCAAGATCAGATTTTTGCCTTTCCCAAAGTCTACTGGCTCTTTCCATTTTCTGCCACACAATCTACCATCACAAATTCTTTACACAGTAATTAGATTGCTTTTGTATATTTCATTATGGAAGATACCTCTTCAGTGACAGTTTGCCCAATGGGGAAAAAACACTCCAAAACATTCCCTTAGTTGCTGCCACTAGCTCAGTCCCACACTGCCATATGAATTCCTCCTCCACAAGGTGTCAACATCCAGGTTACTTCCACATATTTTATGCCTTGTGCTCTCCTGCCTGAACAACAGGGCCAAGGAAACCCAGAATTCCCACATGAATTGCAAAGAACTTGCGCTAAAAGCCGCTGTGAGTCCCTGGAAAACATAAAAAAGAGTCACTTCAAAACTCTGTCCTTCTCACAGAAGAATCTCTTACCACCTCCAAGCCTTCCAGGCTGTTACAGTTTTCAAGACCCTCCAAGCATGAGTATGATAAGCTCTCTCCAATCAGCATTTGAAGCTCTGAGAAGGCTCATTCCCAACCTTACAGTACAGGTGTGAGGAGAGCTGCCCTGCCCTCCCACCACCTTCATTTTTCAATATACCTAATAAAACATTGGCATTCCTCCACTCACTGTAGCTTCCACCAGATTCCACCTGAGGCAAGAAAGTCTGGGAAAACCAGCTTCGTGGATATGGAATATATAATTACATACTCTCTGTAACGTAACCTTCTCTAAGGGATTGCCAATCAGTCTTTGCAATGCTGTTAATTTCTGGAGGCCTCAGACCCTCCGAACTCCCCATATCTTTCCTTCTTAATGCAGAACAGCATTCCACGCACATGAAAGTGCTTGAAATCATGCAAGTAAGACCCAGCAGGTCTATGTGCATCGTTTTCCACACTGCATACACATTCTATAAGCAGAGTGAGGCAATACAAAAGATTAGAGGCAGCACACCTCACAGGTGTCTTTATGCCAGTCTGCAGCCTCCTGACCTCAGAGGCTCAACTTAAGACTCAGAGACTGTTGTAATCAGGAACAAAACCAGTTGGTTGTGCACAAACTATTGCATTCACATGAGCCTTCAAAATGCTGCCTTCTAATATTCTAGCCCTTGTGCATAAACTTGTCTTTATCCTATTTTTAACTAATAGGACATATAGAATGTAAGGACAGAGGCCT
The DNA here is from genome assembly GCF_000696875.1 of Nestor notabilis. Lineage (NCBI taxonomy): Eukaryota > Metazoa > Chordata > Aves > Psittaciformes > Psittacidae > Nestor > Nestor notabilis. The sequence continues at coordinate 4,968 of NW_009925864.1, read as the reverse complement.
GCTCCTAAACAGCAGCTGTTGAAGCTAGGACCAGATACCTTAGTGGTAGAAAAGACTCAAAGAAATCATGGAATCAGTTCCCTTCTGCATAAGATATTTTTCCTGCCCACTATTCCCAATTTTTTTTTTTTTTTTTTTTTTTGGGTGGGGAGGGAAGGGTAGATGGAAAAGAAGAAATACATTAGCAGCAACAGACAAGATACACAGAATAACAATGTTTTCAGGAAAGATGCAACAGAGGAGATCATCTCACTACAATTCTACCAGTTCTTTAAAGTAAAGCCTTTGTAGAAAACAATTCTTTTAAATAACACAATTTATAGCAGCTATAGTAAAGGATACACATTTTTGAACAGTAGTTTTCTTATTTATAAGTCTCTCTTCTATACTCTCTGTTGCTACGTAAAAACTATATAGCTGAAATATTTTACTGCATATGGCTAGTCTCAAACTGACAGAACTTATTAATGTGAAATTGGGTACCTCATGGTTGATGACAGTCCAGCCACAAGATGAATCACTGTCACTTGAATTTTCAGACATTTTCAAAGCACACTGCAAGTAAAAGTAGATTCTTTTAACATGCAACATATAGAATTTCACTGCTCTCAAGGAAGAAAGAGAAAACAGAAGAATCCAAATCATGATGTTACAGCAGGACCACACTGACTCACAAATTGTTATTCTGGAATTAAAAAAAAAAAGTTTAGAAAGAAAAATATATTCTTTGGTGCATGTTTCCTATTACCTTTTTTATATTTGGAGCAAATACAGCTTTGCTGGATAAGTACCTATTTTGGCTAGCCAAGAGAGCTCTTGGACTAGCTGAAACCACACACACACACACACAAGGCTAGACAAAAAAATCAGTGATCAAATTTAAAATTCATCTGTAGCATCATTGTTTAAGACATGTTTCAGTAGGGGCAGTCATTTCTGAATTGTTACACGCACAAAAACTACAGCTCAGTCAAGAAAACCACTGGGTTTTTTTTCGCAAAGACACAAAATAGGATCTTTTGGAACTAATTCTCTTCAACTACTGGGCAAAACAATGTTTCATGTTTCTTTCACTCCTCTCAAGTACTCTCAAACATAGTTACTGATTCTGAAGGAAATTCAGAGCGTACCTTGAGAGTACAAAAAGAGAACAAAAAATAACTAAGAACAAATTTCACTTGTTGCAATACTACTTGATGACTTGGCTGGTTATTTTCAGAAGAGAGCTGTCTGGCTCCAGCTGCCTGTTTATTCTTTTCTCCTGCAGCAGGAGTACAGAGTATTCACTATTGTTACCCAGTCTGATTATTTTTTAAAGTTTTTAACAGAAAGACTTTAAAAAGAAACTTAATGCACTTCCTATAATTAAAATTAAAATATATTGAGTTGTTAATTAAAATTTACTATGGATTTATCTTGGGGAAAAAGAAATTCTCAAAAGTAGAACAATTTCCAATCCATTGTGTGTTATGCTATACATCCAATGTCATAAAACAGCAAAAGAAATCATGGTTCACTAAAGCTTCTATAAAATGATGATTCTATTGACAAAGCAGAGAGTTCTGAGACCTTCAGACATCTGCTTTACTTCCCACACCAGGGTACTTCTGGCGAGGACACAGAGAAAAGCACCTATTTGTTTGAATTTATTTACTCTCTACTTATCAATCTTGGTTTTACTCCCAGTTTGTTAACACACAATATATACACAAACCTTGGATCAGAACATCTACATATGCCAATGTGGCTAGAAATTTGCAAAACAAAATATAAACTTTCCAATTCCATTTTACAAAACACAGGAAACATTTGTCTCATGTCTCTACATTATGGTACTTAATTGTACTTTTTTTTTAACATGACACTATTTCCTCATCAACCTCAACTAATGTACTTGGGGTTCCTCTGTAAAAAAGGCAAGTGACAATCATAACCACAGTTTATAAAGCAAAAGTATTCACTAACAATCACAGTAGGTACCAAAGTCAGAGAAACTACATTTCCACTCATTATAAATGCCTACTTTGAATATGGTTGTCATTTTCCTTTAGATCTCATTTCTTCCTTCATCAGTGCTTTTCCTGGAATCTCAGACAGGGGACACCAGGAGGGGGGTGGGTGGTGCTTTGCTTTGGGTTGTTTGGTTGTTTTTTTTTTTAAAACCTACTGTGTTCAATCATCAATTTTTATTTATTTAGCCCTTTTAAATCGTACTTCTTCAATCATCAAAATAACAAGTGCCCAAATGGCAAAGACTGCATTCCAGAGCTCCCATGAGACGATAACATCTGCTTGCTGTCATTAAATGATGTTGCATTTGACCAGGTGTCCAGCAGCAGCATTCCTTCCAGAGGAAGGTAGCTGCCAGCACCAGCAGTTGCCACCTATCAGAAACATGGCTGGCTATGTTGCCAAAACTGTACTGCTGATCTGAAATTAGCTTTGCAGAATTCTCTTTGGTATAAAAACATTCCCATTTAATTCTACAGTTCAGTGAACAGTGATCATAAGAGCACCAAATTTACTGTCACTGAAAACCAAGTCTTCTGCATAACCACAGAAAATGCAGTCTGGGGCAAACAGAGCACAGGTAGCCCCCCAGCCCTTACTAGTGAGTCTGATCTCCACTGGGGAAGAAATCCAGGCTGTGGCTTCATGACACGGCAGTTCCAGTTTTAGTGCATCTCAGTGCTAGATGAAAAACAATGAAGTCACATAATGCAAATCCTTTAACAGAAAATAAGTGAATGAATCTGTTGATACAACTGTATTTACAAATTTTGGAAGGGCAAGTTTTAAGTGCAGACCCTGTGCTGGAGATTGTAATGTCAGTGTTCCTCCAGCTAACTCAGCATTTCATCATGGGCCCTGGCCTAGTCAACATGAATGCTAACATGTTCTCTCTCTCCATCCAGATCACAGACTGACAGACTTAGCACTGCTTAAAACCAGTTCTACTTGATACACAGCCTTGGCCACAGGCTTCATGGAGCATTAAACATCTGTCTTCCCTTCCCAAACAAAAGCTTCAGGACCTCACTATGTGGGTATCAGCATCATCAAAAACATAAAAAAACCCCAGAGGAACACACAGACAAACAATCATAATTTTCCATTACTTGCTGGCCTTGATAAATTGCCTCAAAAGTCACCTACCTTTTATTCAACCAGAATGTTACACTAATACTGCATATCTAACTTCATACAGGTGATCAATCTCCAAAATAGAAAAGTTTTTAATAACAAGAATGGAATAAAAAAGAATAATTACAAAAACATTGAGAACTGCTAGATTTATCAAATTTATTGACAGATAGATAGGATGGCACCAGACTGACTGGCAGCTCTACGGTCTCTATATTCCTATAAGCACATTCAGCAAATATATATGTGTAAAACAGTGATCAAAAGCAGAACATTTTATTAATTACAATTAGTTAGCTCTAAAAGGGTTAAACTGCCTAAAAGGCTTTAATAAAAAGAACACCCAGATACAGCGTTCCTGAACTTCTGTCATCAGCTGAACAGCTTATTTCTGCAAAAGATTAATAACACACACAGAGTCAAAACTAAATCTGAGGTCACAATCCAGTCCCTTAAGTAAAATGAAATACAGAAGACTAATCTGAGCCCAAACAGAGCTCAGAACAAAATCTTTACCAGCTTGTATCCACCATCACCAAATGACAAAGACCAACTAAGACCCTGTGTGCTTCTCCCACCAGCCAAAGGTGCTGGATGCACTGGCACTGTCTTTAAAAAAAGAAATAGCTTTGGGGCAGGAATCAAACAGACATAAAACCTGCAAACTTCCTAATGAATCAAGATGATCCTAGTGGGTTCTAGTCCAGGAACAGCAGGGATAAGTGAAGGATACAAGGGAGGATTCCGTATTTCCTGTATGTCAGGCCAAGCCAGAAGAAAAGACCGATAAAAAAGAAAAAAAAAAAAAAAAAAAGAAAAGAAAAACACCCCCACCCCCAAATACACACAGCTCCAGTGGTTTGGCTCCTCACTACATACCTTCATTGCCACTATTTTACAAAAGAAAGTGACAGTTCAAGTTCTTCTATACTCCAGTTTAAACTGCAAAGCTGACCCTAGGCCCATGAATATCCTACACTGTCAGTGACATGGCCTTTTAAATTTCTACAGACAAAATAAATATCCATTACGTTCAGAGTTCGACCTTTATGTATTGGGGGGGAGGGAGCAGGGAATCAGAGCTACTTTCTTAACCTTAGTGAAATGCAAACCAGAAGCGTAAGATGTAAAAGCTTACAGCTATATGGACTGTTGATAATGTCACACCAAGTTATCCCCTATATCTATATAAAAATAAATATGGGATATCACATCCCGTTTATCTATTCTGAAGCAAAATAAATACCGGTCTCAGAAAGGATAACCATTCCAGTCTAAACAAATCCCTAGGTTCTTCCTTACACCTTAACAGAGGATTTCAGTGAGCACTGACAAAGATGAATACCAAGGCACCGATAGGAATCTGTGTTCTCTAGAGTTTGCTGTGCTGTCATTCCAAGTAAGAACTCAGCTCCCTTCTACAGTGGCTTCTTTGTTGCACAGCAGAAATAAACACATTATAGTGGTATTATAATTTAGGGTTTTCATGCAAGTTTATTATTTCTACTGAGCAATATAATTTGTTTCCCAAAGTAACATTTTTCTCCTCCACGACCATATTTAGCAACCCATAAAGACCATTTCTTTCCTACGATCTCCAGCAAGCGTGGCTTACCCCGCCGCAAAGTCGGGCAGCCAGCCCCTGCTCACCGCTACTTCTCTCGCACAGGTGTTACCGCATCACACCTGAGACGGAAAGCGGCGCGGAGCCGGAAAGGTTAAAGCAACAATAACACGGTTTATGAAACACAACACCTTGCATCAGCCGGAGGCACAGAGGCAATGACGGAAGCGAAGGAAGTTGGCAAATGCCAGCGCGCAGGG
>NW_009925863.1:87103-114649 GCF_000696875.1 Nestor notabilis | reverse complement strand
CTCCGGGGGGTGACAGAGTGAGCGCTGTGTGCGCAGTGGCACAATTAGTTTCCCCCCAGTAAAACATGTTCTTTCTTCGAGTCCAACAACACTTACAGGTGCACAACTTCCACACTAAGTCCAGCGTTTTTCCCTCCTGTTACACTTGAGAGACTGGAAACACCAAGTCGGAAGCAAAAGACGGAGTGGTACCTGTTGGTAGGCACACCGTTGGCGGGGGGGGGAGCTGCTTTTCTTCCTTAAATTCCACGAGGGGCATCTCTGGAATTAATAGTGTTTTGCTAATGCTGGAAGGATCTCCTGCCGTCCTTGGTCAGGATTCTGGATTCAATATGCCCTAACAGGCACTTCAGGAACTAGGCTTATCAGCTCAATGTGCTGAGCACAGGGCACTCATGCTGTTCCATACAGGAAAGCTGCCTCTTCTTTGCCCTCCGAGTTCTTTGCACCGTCTTCACGAGGTGAGAGGATGCTCAAGTCCATCTGGGCTAACAAGGCAGCTAGTCAGCGTGTAAGTGTACAAGCTCAGGCAACAGCATTACAAGGTAAATATTTCATCTTGTTCTACACAGCCATATTAAAAAAGAATCTTGATAGACACTGTTTTACAGGGATCATTACATATACAGTGAGTGTTCTGCAGACGCTAAACCACTTGTACTTATGATTTAACCCTTCTTACAAATATCTCTCAGAATACCATTTTACTGAAAAAGTCAGTTGTATGCTGCTCTTGAAGCTTCTCAAGTTGATGAAGTAAAAGCTAAATATGTTTAAAAGATGATATGACATTCCAATGAATAATATTATTCTAGTTATAGCCACAGTACTTCAAATGATTTATGAAAGGATATATTTTCCTCATGGTATATTTAAATGCCATAAGAATAAGCAAGAAAAATGGGTCAGAGTTTCCAAAGAACATGTTAAATTCTCTATGAAATACAGATTGGTAGCTAATGACTAAGAATTTTGTTATGGCATTAGGTAGTCTAATGCCCTCCACACCCCTAATCAGACTCCTGGCTAAGCACCTTCCATTCGGTGGAGGTAGATGTTACTGGAGGGTCTTTTCATTCCAACTTGTCTAGCTATAAGAAGTTATTTCATTTGGGTGAACTATTCTCATGAATGCTTTTAGCTTCATTTATTCCCCACTGAGGCACATTAGTATTGGGTCATCTTTGCTGATTAAGTCAAATAGCTTTATCATTTTTATGACATTTATAGATCAACTTCTCTGATGTCTTTGTCTCCTAATCATAACTGTCAAATTTCTGAACTCCAGTGTTTTCCTTTAACTATGCATTAGAGGAATCTAAGGATTTTCAAATCCCACGAAAATTTGTAAGCACGTTAATTTTTAAAAAGTCAAATGACATAAACCCAGAAGACATGCTCTTAAGCAGTCTTGTTGGGAGGAGAGAATAAAAATCTCTAAAGAAATTCATGGGCAGGATACAAACATATTTGTGTTACTGATTTGTCAGTAGTCTTTTTTTAGTTCTTTGGTAGCTAGAAAATGAAGTTTGGTGCCTGTTTAGTTACACGGACAGGGCTATACTACTTATTCAGCTTTCAGTACCATGTAATATAAAACAGCAAAGCAAGCAAATGTTCTTATATAAAATAGCTTTGCTATTTTAAATAGGCTACAAACTTGAAACTAAAATAGAACAAAATTATAGCCAAGAGCAATTTAGGCTTTAGTAAGCATAGTACACAACACAGGTCATTCGAGTAACATCAGAAGGTCAAATTTTGTGAAAAACAGTTCACATGTAAATAGATGTGAAAATATTGTTCCTTTTCAGATGTTAAGGTTGAGGTTTCACCACAGAAAACGGCTTCCTTCTTCTTATCTCAGTCCACAATTCATCTGAACCTGACGATCTAAGTGCCAATCCCCTTTTGTGTAATACCATAACAGTAAGATTCAACTTGTTACGTGGTCTAAGAGGATTTAATGCTACATTTATGTTTAACAACCACCTACATATGATTGGTTTCTAATATTTATGCTATACACACCATATGTTTATTCCTCATACACTTGTAAACATTGCTGTTATGGCTTTAATCACCCAGACTGTATGCCTGGCAGGAAAGTATTTTCATCCTGAGCAGAGAAGGACATGACTGCATATTATGTATATAGTAGCCTGATATTTTTATTTCAGCCTTTCTCATTTCATCTACATATTTGTTCTTCACAGTCATTTATAAGTATGTTCAAATATTTATCAAGCACTAGAAGAAGGCATGTCAATAGGTAGTGAAAGGGGTCCATTTGCCTGATTTAAATCTTCAAGCCTAGCAGAGTCCAAGACCCACTGAACTATTTGGGACAAGTTTTAACTACTCAGAGGCTTGGAAGCAGTCATTCAGAGCCTATGTAATGTTTTCACTACACTTTGCATGAGAAATACAGAAGCTATACTGTAATTTATGTTGGAAGGGGCCACTGGAGGCTACCTGGTTCAACCCTCTGCTTAAAGTAGGTACACTTAGATAAGCTTGCTCAGGTCTTTAGCCAGTCATATCTTGAAAATCCCCAGAACTGAGGACTTCATGGCTTCTCTGGACAGTGTTTAAGTGCCTTCAGTGCTTAAGCATGGTCGTAGTGAAAAAGCATTTCCTTACAGATAATTGGAATTTATCATAGAATCATAGAATCAACTAGGTTGGAAAAGACCTTTAAGATTGTCAAGTCCAACCTTTATCCCAGGACTGCCAAGTCCACCACTAAATCATGTCACTAAGGACCTCTTCTACATAGTTTTTGAACACTTTCACAGACAGTGATTCCACCACTTCCCTGGGAAGCCTGTTCCAATATCTGATAAGCCTTTCAGTAAGGATATTTTTCCTAATATCCAATCTAAACCTCCCCTGGTGCAGCTTGAGGCTGTTATCTCTTGTCCTATCTCTTGTTACTTGGGAAAAGAGAACAGCCACCTCCTCGCTCCATTCTCCTTTCAGGCGGTTGTAGAGAGTGATAAGGTCCCTCCTGAGCCTTCTCTTCTCCACACTAAACACCCGAAGTTCCCTCAGTCGTTCCTCATCAGACTTGTGCTCCAGACCCTTCACCAGCTTTGTTGCCCATTTCTGGACCCATTCCAGCAATTCAGTATCTCTCTTGTAGTGAGGGGCCCAGAACTGAACACAGGATTCGAGGTGCAGCCTCACCAGTGCCCAGTACCGGGAGATGACCACTGCCCTGGCCCTGCTGGCCACACTATTGCTGATACAGGACAGGATGTCGTTGGCCTTCTTGGCTGCCTGGGCACAAGCTGGCTCATGTTCATCCATCAATGAGCACCTTTTCCTATGAGCAGCTTTCCCCTGCGGGCCACACTATTCCTGATACAGGACAGGATGTCGTTGGCCTTCTTGGCTGCCTGGGCACAAGCTGGCTCATGTTCATCCATCAATGAGCACCTTTTCCTATGAGCAGCTTTCCAGATGTAGAACCTTGCACTTCGCATTGTTGAACTTCATGAGGTTGGCATCAGCCCACCTCACAAGCATGTCCAGGTCCCTCTGGATGGCATCCCTTCCCTCCAGCGCATCGACTGAGCCACACAGCTTGGTGTCATCGGCAAACTTGCTGAGGGCGCACTCAATCCCACTGTCCATGTCACCGACAAAGATGTTGAACAACACAGGTCCCAACACCGATCCCTGAGGGACACCACTTGTTACTGGTCTCGTTGGACACTGAGCTGTTGACCACAACTCTTTACGTGTGGCCATCCAGCCAATTCTTTATGCACTGAGTGGTCATCCATCAAATTTGTGTCTCTCCAATTTAGAGACAAGGATGTTGTGTGGGACAGTGTCAAACGCTTTGCACAAGTCCAGGTAGATGACGTCATCTGCTCTGTGCCTGCCTGTCAGTTTCGTAGCCCCATCATAGAAGGCCACCAAATTGGTCAGGCAGGATTTCCCCTTAGTGAAACCATTTGGAGCCGAGCTGCAAATAAAGCTGACTCATTGGCTGGAGCAGCTGAAGTAGCTTTGCCTCGCTCTAAGGATTCATTACAGGTGCAGGCATCTGACTGGCAGTATTGGGATGGATCAATGCCCCCCTCTCCCAACAAATATGGTTTAAAGCTGCCTTGACCAGCCTGGCAAGTATCCTACCAAAGCAGCTCTTCCCCTTCTTTGTCAGACAGGCCCCATCAGCCTCCTGTAAACCCAGCTTCCCAAAACAAGTCCCATGGTCTAGTAACCCTGACTATGGCACCACCCTTCTAACCATTTGTTAACCTGACGGATCTGCCTAGCCTTTTCAAGGCTCAAATTTTCTAGTATCTATTAAGTTATTCTATATTCAGGTGAAGTAACAAACATATTATTATCTATTCTAATAATTCCTATGTCAGTCTCATTGGGCAATGAACAACACGTTTCAACTCACCTAGGGTTAGGTGAACACTGATAGCTTGTCAGCACCCAGCTTGTCAATGTAAAACCTCAAATTTCCTACAGCTTGTTTGTGTCTCTCTGCTTAGTGCAAGCACATTTTTTGTTATTCTTTTTTGAGACTTATGGGAATTTAACTAACTTTCAGACTCTTGACATTTCTTTTTTTTTTTTCTTTGGGTAAAACTGATCAATATGTTCAAAAGCTAGGAGTGAAACCAGAGGAGGACAGATGGCTGTCTTCTTTGAATACCTTCCTGAAAATGAAGGAAAGATGCCAGTTCAAGCGTCTAGTTCTACTTCATAGTCATTTCTTCAGTTGTGTTTTCCCTCTAAAAACTAATTATAAACAAGATTAATATTATAAATACTTAAATTGAAAGTTATTGTCAGAGACTTTCAGGAAATAATTTAGCTAAATAGCTTGGTTGAAATAGAAGTGCATTAGGGACATTTAATATAATGTGTGGTGACATTAATATTTTTGGAAGTGGAGAAAATTGGCTATTTGTTCTTGTTTTCTGTCTTTCATTGCAGAAATACAGAAGTTAGGATGTATGTATAGCAGAGTCTATGAGAGTGAGGTAGTGCCCATGGTAAAGCAATTATTAACCCATTGGACACACACCAGTCCATGTGACCTCATGGGAAACATCCAAGGGTGCTGGGAGAGCTGGCTGGCATCAATCTGAGAGGCCACTCAATCACCTTTGAAGGGCCGTGGCAATCACAGGAGGCTCCTGATGACTGGGGAAAAAAAACAAACCCAAACATCACACTCGTATCCAAAAGAGGCTAAGAAGATCTGGGGTACTGCAAGTTAGTCAATCTTATCTCAATCACTGGGAACGTGTGGAGCAAATACTCCTGAAAGGCATTTCCAAGATCAAGATGGTAATTAGGAATAGTTAGAATACCTTTGCCATAGAGGAATCAAGACGCACTGACCTGATTGCCTTTTGTGATGAGATAACTGACTCTGGGCACAAGGGAAGAGTAGACATGTTGCATAGCTTGACTTGCAAAGTCTTTTCTATGTTTTCCCACCGTACCCTTCTAACCAAACTGCTAAAATACAGACTGTAGTAGTGCCTAATAAGATTTAGTGCCTAATAAGGTGGATGGCATACTGATGAACCATTAGGGTTAAAGGGTTATGACCAGCATAAAGTACAGTACAAAGTCCAACTGGTGCCTGGTTCCTAATAGCAGCCTTCCAGGATCAATACTATCAATACTGTTTGATCTTAATGACATAGGTGGAGTCTGCTTTCAGCAAGCTCATAAGCGATTTCACATTGCGGGAAAGCAGTAGGTACCTGAGGGGAAGGCAGTGCTGCTACTCAGTGGGATCTGGGCAGATTCGAGAAATAAGCTGATAGAAACCTCATGAAGTTAAACCCAGGAAAATTCTATGTTCTTTTACAGTATGAACATTTTGTAAGATCTTAACATCATAAGTCAATCACAAATATGAAATATCTTCAGGGCTTTCATTCCCAGTACTTTGATCATGTTTTCTTGACTGCCTCAAGCTTCAGAAAATTATGCAACTATTTCACAAACTCTGCCAAGTCCACAAAAAGACATAAACAAAGATTACATCTTTTCTTTGATTAACTTTTTGTGGGAGTAATTACTTCAAGGATATTGCACAATGGCAGAAGGGCAGAAAGGTTGTCTGTGAATTCTCCTTTTTAAAGTGTGGGTCATGATATAAAAATAGTTTTCAAAGGCAAATTTCTGTGCCAAACTTTTTTTCATTTTAGAAAAACACAATTTCTCACAAAATTTCTGTCTCCCACAGAAAAAGTAATAATCAAAGAGCTGATGTAAATTATTCACTTCCCTTAAAATAGGAACAATGTAATAGTTTCTTGCATGTATCTGTTGCTGGGAGTGGGTCATAAATGTCTGGTTTGTATCACTTGCATTGTGGACGATTTTTTCCATTCTCCAGTTTACAGAGTTTTAATTAAGAAAGTTAAATACGCCAGGATCAAAGTCTTGCAGGAGTATTTTTCAGAAATTCTGTACTACTCTTGCTGCTTATCATTTGTATTGCCTAACTAACACAGTTTTGGTTTCTTTTTTTATTCCTCCCAATTTGGTTGACAGACAGGTAAATCAATACCAATATTATTTGGTGAATACTTACAAAATGCTTGTTTAGTTCAACCATAACGTCTTCTGAGAGAGGTAGGACTCCAACAGAACACAACTTCGATTTTGAAAGAAAAAGCGTGACCACTGTTAACTGCATGTACAATGAATGAAGGTGATCAGTCACTTTTCCATAGTCAGGCAACAAAACCAGCCCTGAAACTCACTTAGAATTCTTACTCTGTCTGGGCCACCAACACGTCTGAAATAATAGATTTTAGGTAATAAAGATATCTGTATTGAAATTCTTGGTAATTATCACAGTAAAATTTATTTTCTAAAGCAATCTCTAGGTTTTTGAAGGTTATAAATTAAATCTTTTACATTAAATTCTGAGTCTGCCCTTGACAGAAAGAAAAGCTATAACCCAACTAGGATGGGATTCTTGTTTCAAAACTAAACATTGGATTAAAAGAGGGTTTGTTTTTTTCTTCCGTGCAATATGAAAGAAGTGGAGGTTATACCAGATTATTGGAAAATGAACTTTATATAATAATATTTACCTGAGTCATCATCATAAGATAGCGGATTAAAAAGAAAAGCACTGTTGGCAGTTTATGTCTGAAAAACAGTTAAAGTGACCTGTGAGTCACACCAACTTTAAAACTCAACTAGGTGATTTTAACCTGTATTCACTTATTTCTGTCTAATGCCATAGCCACCTGATCATTCTTGCCTTGGAGTGTTTAGACAGGGGGACACCTCAAACAGAGTTTTCTGGGTCACTATTGGAAGAAACAGTATAGAAAGATACTGGTAATTAATAACGCCTTCTTCTAAAACATGTCTAGACATCTCATTAAAGTATAACAGGACAAACAAAGGCACAATTTTTATGGTTTCTTGGAAGCCCCTAGTGTAGTATTTATTCCAGGTGAACTCCCACTCAGAGAAAGTTGTTTTGAGCACAGACTGGAAGATCAAACTTTCAACGTTTAAGTTTTAATTATGCTCAGTTTTTCTTTCTTCTGTATGTTCACATCAAAAGGTCACAGTCCGCACCACAGCATTGTCAGAAACATTTGTAATACCTTCAAGAGCAAACAGACAGCATGAACAAATACTGTACAGTGTTTTTGCTAAGGCTGTCCTTCATCTTATGCAAAAAACAGACAGCAAGTTCAGAACAAAACAAAGAATTGCTTGACTTGGAATTTATCCTATTTTTTACAGAAATGTTAAATTGAATATTCATTTCAAGACACATTTAGCACTTGGTAATACAGCATAAAGAGAACACTTGATGACACAACATATTTGTGTTTAGACCATGAAACTTGACTGTAATACAGGAAGTAAACAATGTTTTGTAAAGTTACTCTACAGAGAAGGCATAGATGCTCATTCCACCTTCAGGAAAGGGGCCCTTACAGTTGAAGATATGTTAAGGTTTGGAGGCAATGTTCCTCTTGGGACCAATGCTGTCAAAATATCGAGTGTGTAAGAAACACCATGGCATTCTCACAATTATTTTTTTTTTTTAAATATGCAACTGTCGATGGAGACAAATGAAGAAGTCAATGTAGCACGTGATGAAACAAAGAAGACATGGATAAAAACATTCCAATAGCAGTTTTAAAGACCTGATTACAAATATCTGCTAAGTACTCTGGTCTGCACCACAGGTTGGGCTGTATTGTTGGATACAGCTGTCAGTGACTTTTCTTCACCCAGGTAAAACTCAGAGTGCAAGGGAAGTTACAGTTTCAAAAACTGCACTTACTTTGATTTTTCTTTACGCAGTCATTTTATTAAATCACACTTTGACAGTCCAGCATGAATGACAATACTAGTCTTAAACAACAATTTTGTGCTAAAAGTACACAGTATTTAATCCTTCAACCATCAAGTAAGGCACAAAGGTATAATTAGAATAATCAATGATAGAGTTAGAAGCATTATGACATGTCTTTGAAAACTTACATTAGTATTCAATCAGTATATGAGGAAAATCAAGTATTTTTCCTCAGCATATAACGACTCCTTATTGTTCACTAAATCCCAGGTATACTAGTTTATCGTATGCCCCACATGAAAGATAAAAAAAAAAGTCTTCTGCATCTGTCAGGAGTAATTTACATCCTACTGCTACAGGCTATCTTCAAATTAATTCCGCTAGTGATTAGATATCAATAAATGTATGCAAAGTTTTGGGACACATAATAGCCTTAAACAAATACCAACACTGGATTCCATTCTGTGGCAATTTTGGATTGCTGAAGTATTTGTGACTAAAATGATGAGTAAAGGATCTTTATGGGCTACATGATTGTCTGTCAGAGATAAAACACTGAAACACTGAGAGAAATGGAATGGATGACAGAGATAATCCATTCAGATGAGACGACATTGAGTCTTCCCTCTGATTTTGCATCTGCATTTCCTGTTAGACTATTAATGTCCAATATCACAACTAATTCACTGGTCTTTTCTTTCTATAGGAATCTGTCATATAAATGCTTGAGTAGCAGGGGACGAACCCCACACAACCCAGAAAACAGTTTGCAAGTAAGGAAGAAAAGCTTCCAGAGAAAGAGGAAGGAGCAATATTTTACAATTATTTTCTCAGATTTTTCCGAAGCCTCTTTAATGCCCTTTTTATTTATTTAAGGAAAGAGTAGAGGCATTCAGTTCAAAAGTTCTGGAAAGCTTGGTAATCTAAGAGATATTTTTACTCACTTTTCTTTGTTTCTAAAAGAGAAATCCTTGTGAGAACCACCATCCTGCCTTTACTATAGAAGACCTGTCAACACTGAGAGGTCACCAGCTTGAATGAGGTCTGTGTTTATCTGATTGATAGAACTGCTCTGTCTCACTCAAAAAAGTTATTAATTCCTCTCTCTTGATAAAACCATAAGAATCTTATTTGTCACTTTAAGATTGTCTTCATTCTTCTAGCCCTTCTGACAGACTTAAGGCCAAGCTGGAAGAGGGTGACCCCAGAATTTCTTTGTCTGGGCTACCATGCATCAGTCCTTGCAGAAGGGAAGCCCTGTAGAGGATCAATATTGAAATGGTCCAGCCAGCATTAGCCATTAAATTTATGTAAGACAAATTTTGTGATCTTTAATCTAATTGTTACTTCTGACACCTGACAGATGGCAGATTCATAATTTATGTGTTATTCACTATGTAAAGACTATGACTTTTATTGAGTTGAACATCATGATATTTTCTTTCAAATAAAATTAAAATCTTAACACAGCAAAGCACTTGAGCCGATATCGAATTAAAAATCAGTAGAACTGCCAGTGATTTTCATTGAAGCTACATCTCCTTCATGAAGTACTGTTGAATACATAAGTACTGCTACACAAAGTACGTAAGCTATTAAAGGTTTGGTTTTCACATCACCAACATTTTAGATGAGAAAGCTGGTCCTATATATTGCATTTTGTAATAGTTTTAATAGACAAAATTCCAGAATGCAAAAATTACTTGCTTAGGCATGAATGCATTTACCTCTGGAGCTATATACATATGTAAATAGATTAGCACTTGAACCTGTACAAACTTTTGCGATATAGAACCACTAGCTTTACTCTATTGTATTCATTCCTCTGCTTGTAGCAATTTAAAGGAATTTGACTAGTGAGTAGAAGAAAGCAGTGCACACTTCAAAGTGGGGAAAGGTCTTATAGGGGCCATTTCCAATAATGTTCTACATGTAGCCAAGTTCTTAGTCTGTCAGTTACAAGTAAAAAGGTTTTTGTTAGACTTAAGCATATAAACAGAATATTTTCTCAGGACTAGGATGAAAAGTAAACCAATGGACTTCTTGTAGTTTATCTCACTAGCACAAAGGTATTAGCACAATATATTTTCCATAAATAGTGATAGACATCTTTTTAACTTCAGCTGTAACCTGTGAATTCTGGGAATAATAGTTACCACAGTAGCCCAGGTTCCTTTAGCAGTTTAATTCCTTCCCAGATTTGGTACAGCTATGTCATTTAATGTGATCAAATACTCAAAGTGATTGATGATTTATACCAACAAAAGAATGTTTGCTATCACCTAACATTCTTCTTTTCTACTGAAGTGAGGGTCACTTTGATTTTGTAGGAGATTTGTTACATTGAAATACAAATTAATTACTTTTTTATCTATTTTTAAGACACAGACTTCACAATAGAAAAACACTTAAGCAAATTATTCCTGACTTTCTTTCCAAATGCTTCACATTTTGATGCTTTATGTGTTTTTAACAGAAATATCAAGGTAGGTATATGAATGGAGTAGGCATGGATCAAAACAATTGTATGTTCACTTGGATCCATACATCTTAGTGCTTGTGAGTGTGAGCATGTGTGAGTGAAATAGTGAGTACATGACGACGATGAGAGAACAAGTGTGAATACATAAACTCAATTTGCTTAAAGATTTCATAAACAAGTATCACATTTTCCTTCCAGAAGATTTCACACTGAGTTACATTGCACTACTTTTCCTGCAACATGCATGCGTAAATCTTAAAGATTGGTTGACAATGAGAAAGTATTGCTCAGTAGGACTCCAAAAGTCCCTGTAACCAGATGGGAATTTGGATTAAAAGCAAAAAAGATAGAAGACACAGAATCTGTGCCACAGTCGTCCATTTTTGAAACTAAAAAAAGAGTCATCTTTATTTATGCTGAAATTTATCTCAGTCAGCCAAGGAATTTCAGTGTTTAAAATGAGCAATCCATACCAGTGCAAGGATTTAGTTCAATGTACATATACACAGCTGGAACAAGAGCTTCTGGTACAAGGTGGAATAACGGGAGCATGACTGGTCACTTCCTTTCTTTTACAGGTACAGAGCTATAAAAGTACAGTGTAAGAGTTTTCTTCCAGAGAGTGTCATAGTAAAAAATATAGCAAATAAAATTCATATTTTTATAGGTTATAAAAATATATAGATTATTCTTTTTCAAAAAAGACTTCAGAATGAGTAACATCTCAGGAGAAATTATTTTAAACATTCAGATGTTATAAACAGGTACAGATCATTTAAAGGGATTACACTGAGCCTGAGTTCTTGTATACAAGAGGCTGATCTTGTATTAATTCTGCTGTAACAAGAAGAGTGGTGTGGTGGGAAGGTGTGTGTATGTGACAAAATTCAGGAAGACAGTATTATTTTAGCTTAGTGTTTTGAGAAAATACTGAGCTTGAGGGATGAGGGAGAAGATGGGGAAAGATGGGAAAAAAAGGAAGATAAAATGAAGGAATAAAGAGGACAAGCCAAAAGAATTTCACATGAGCCAAGGAGAAAAATGGCATGCCAGAGAAGAGCTGTCATAAAGATGTGGTGGGGTTAGGAAATAGATATTTTTTAGACTTTAAGGAGTCTTGTATTCCCCAGAAGTCCCGTCACTAAAAAAGGGAAGTGAAATGAGTATTTCTTCTGGAAAGGATATTAGAGGTTTCTGAAAGTGTTAATGACCAAAAAGATTGTGTACATGTGCATCGAAAGATATAAGTGAAAAGCAATTAGAGGTCTTGCTGGTTGATACTGTATTACAAGTAGTGTAATGGCCCTACACATCCAGTGCATGGCCAGTGTACCACTCCAGTGCAATTATAGAGACCGAGACGAAATACAGGGCATCATTCTTGCAATCTCTTGCCAAAACAAGGTGGAAAGGTTGTGGTTAGGCTGTGCCAGCTTGCACTAACATTGGAATACATATAACAGATGTTATTTTTGAAAATCTCTTATTCAAATTTCATAACCCTGATTTTAATTTTGCTGAATGATCCTGCTAAATAGAAATAAAAAATTATCAATAAAAAGTACGCACTTATTTGATGCCAGGCAAAAATGAAATTAAGAGATTTTTAATATTGCATTGATTTGCATAACTCCCTAACACCTACCTCAGTATTTTTTTTAATTAGCCACCTGCTGTTGTTAGGCATAACATCTATTTATGATTCTGAAGATGAGCAATTCTAGGAAGTAATGATAAGCAAATAGCTTACTTTGACCTCTTCTGATCCACAGCAGTCGTTGTATAATAAATTATGATGATGATCTGAGAGCCTGCTGAAGCCCTCAAAATGTGAAAAAGCAAACAGCAAAATGAAACAAAAAACAAACACAAAAAGCCCGAAGTTATTTTCTGTGAACACATTTTTTCTATATGTGTAAGAAAAATAAAGTCATTCAAACACATTATTTTTCTGGACACCAGTTGTTCTGCTGCAGCAGACTCATTATCCAGGAATGTTAAAAGGTTTCCATCGACTTTCCAAACCAAGAAACCTCTGAAAAGAAAAGTGGGGTGGGAGAGTGGAGTGGAAAGAGGAGTACATTCTGCATTCCTAAATGTTATAAACAGAAAGAAAAAGGTGAACTGAAGTAGGGACCAAGTCACTGTGCCCCAGGTAGGACACAAAGAGGTTGTTTACACAGAGCACATTTGGAACATCATCGCTTACAAGAATAACTTTACCAAGAATCAAGGCCTAACCACAGGAACAAAAAAAAAATACTTTTTCACTCCAGTGAAAGAATAATGTGCCTTACATAGAGAAGCCTGAGATCTCAGGTGAAAAAACACAGTAAAATAGAAATACTGAGAACAAGACTGCCATGTCTCGAATAGCAATATGAATGATGCTTATATGCTGGATGCACAGAAGACATTCTGTTCATGCAAACTGCAATGATTGCTTGTGTCATCCTTAAGTACGCTGGAGAAGTAATGCAAAAGCCTCTTTACATATTTATTGGTATCAGTTGAGGGTGGCTGTCTAATACAGGACATTTTTAAAAAGTGTGTATACCTGATTGGATTTGCAAGACATGCAAAAAATATAAGAAACCTAAGCCTTTTATGACTAAGGTTGTGGGAGGTCTCTGTTATTGAAGGTACTAGAGAGTATATCTGAGCCAGTGTTTGTTTTTCAGACAAAGACATTTCACAATTGACAAACCTCCAGATGTCTTCTTACAGCTGTTCAATGTGTAAGGAACGAACCCCCAGCCACTCTCAGGAGTGTTAAGACTGGATTTATGAGTTTTTTAATTATTTCAAGATTGTTGCATTCCTCTTTGTTCTGCAAATAAATAGAACTTTTTTATTTTTATTAGTTAATTCAGAAGAAAATTAACTTCACCAACATAGCATGAAGACATTTTACAGACTTCGGTCCAAAAGACAAAATAAAAAAATATATATTTAAAAAAAAAAAAAAAAGGAAATGCACAACACAAAAGGAAAATAACGGATGAGAGAGTACTCAACAAGTTCTGTGTAAACTAACCACCCATGCAAAAGCTCACACCACCATTCTTCACAGCTAATACATTTCATACAGAACAGACACCAGAAGAAATGTATTCTTCCTTTGTGTTTGTACAGATCAATTCCTATTAGAGTCTTGCCTGCTTAGTTCTGCTGTTTCTGAGATTATCCTTCCTGCAGCTGCAGAAAGAGAAAAAAATGAATGATCAAAAGAGCTAAACTAAAGAGAATTGCATATATATTGGCATCTTTAGGCTCACAGCTGAAAAACAAGTGGCAAAAATATCCAGCCCTGATGACTTGTACTGTGTTTCCTCTGCGGAGCCTATTTACTGGTGCAAATGAAGCAGTGTAGCTCCTAAAGTCAACAACTAGCTCTGGTAAATGTGAAAACTTTCCACAACTTTGCCAAAGCTTCTTGAGAGGTCAAATGCCACAGAAAGAGGAACCGTATCATGGTCTTTAGTCAGAGTTACTTCTGGCTTCTGTTTTCAGTAAATTTATGATAAAGGATATTATAAAGGATATAATTCCTGCAATCTCTTGCTGAAGCAAAGAGCTTGTGGCTAGTACCTCCAACACCCAAACTGGCTTGTCTGGAAAGCAGGTCATTTACACAGAGATGTTTTGTTGCTTAAACTCTCTGGGACCTATTCTGAAATGACATAGAACAAGCAGCCCACAAGAACAAATTATGAGATTTTATGGCCCAGATCTCTTTTAGTCTCACCTTCCTAACTAAACAAAGTTTGTCTGGTGCAGGGCCTTCATTTCTACATCAGGGGCTGGTTGAAGTTAAGGGTCCCTACTGGGACCACAGAGTTCAACTGAAATCAGAAAGGGGCATTTGCTAAGGTGTTGAGACTAGGCTTCCAGTGCACAGCTTTTCAGGCCAGATTTAAATAGTCCTCAGTATGGGAAGTGTTTTGCAATGACTAAGCTATTCTAATTTAAGACAAGGGTAGTTAATCCTTCTCATTTGGAAGCCTTTTGCACAGCTCCAGTCAATTTTTTTAGACACATAGAACACAAAATCCCAATTTCATATTTAAATCCCCCAAGCTTTTCCATACTTAATGCTTTGCTCTCATAAGACATTTGCCCTCATTTGCAAGGAATTAAATAAGAAAGGGGGTGAAATAAATCTCATCTATTCTTGATTTAAAGCAGAAAGTAACATCTATGTCATTGTGCCCCCCGTACTTATTATCCAGGGTTAGAAGATGGAGGACAGCATCCCTTCTTCGGAGGGACTAAGTGCTTTTACCTGCTGAGAAACATAGAGGCAGGAGGAAATCTTAGTATGACTAAGATTACCTAGGAAGTTCCCTCAGCATCCTCAGAAAAATACAGTGTGAGAGTGCCAGTTTCCACAGAGCTGAACACTGCATTTAAGACAAAAATCTACACAGAACAAAAAAGTGTCTGCTTTGATATCTCCTGGTTGAGAGAAGTTTCTCACAGGGCTTGTACTGAGTGTCACCTGCCTTCCTTGAGTCATGTCCTGCAGGGGACATTTACACCTGGATCAGCCTTCAGGAGGATGAAGCCATTTCAGGCTGGTCTCTTTCCAAACTGGTTGCTTTTAAAGATTATCTTTCTGTGTTTCAGATACTGAAAATTTAATGACCTTCTGTTGAAGTGTTTTACTCCTGTTGACGTATAAGACTTGAAAAGCTACATCCCATCTCTTTTGCCATTGAGTACCTTTCAGCAATAAAAAGGCTGAAAAAGATGCATCTGGGGAAAATGAGCTGTACTGAATTACTAAGGCAATTTTCCCTCTATTAGCGTGAAAACAAAGGTTTTGAAAAACATATGTCCCACAACAACAACATTTATTTATAATATAAAACCCCAGACAATAGAAATAGCTGAGCAAAATCTAACCTAAAGAATCCATTCATCCAAAAAGATGGACTTTGGAAAAAATGACGGTAGTTATAAACCCTTCCACCCAACTTTTCATTAGTAAGATTTTTACCATAGCAACTACACACAATTATATTTTCTAGACTGCCAGCACAGATCATTCTCATGCATACAGTCAGGCCTAATCTTATAAATGTTGAAAGACTAAAAAGAAAATTATGTGTCTGATTGCCTAACCTTGTATGCAAATTAAATGTGGATATTACAGTAATTAGGGCAGGACCAAAAGAATGAAGCAAGGAGTCTACAAGGGTTGTATTGTAACAGGGCAAACTTGCAGTTTTAGGTGAAGACAACTGTATGCAATACCTATCTTAAAAGAGTATTCAGAAGACATGAGAATTAATGACAGTGAAGGCAACCGTCTTGTACATCATGACATAGACCCACTGCAGAACTGTGATTTCTTTGTACTCAGAACACAGAGGGGAAGGATATGGTCAACTGGCAAATTAACAGTGATACACCACACAGAAAAGAGGAATCAGAGCTAGTGCCTTTGGACAAAAAGGCTAAATGATTATTTTAGTATCCCTTCAGTAAAATGTCAGTTAGTGCTCTACTCCACAGTTTGAACAGGAGAAATGAACAATGGTTTAATGTTAGGTTTACACAGTGGCACGCAGAGCTCCAGAATTTAGAAAAGATAGTGGCTACTTCAGCAAACAACAAGACCGTTATTTGTAAGGCCATTCAAGCAGAGGAGCAGAAGGGTGCAATACACTAATGTCTTTACATGAGAAAAGTTCCCTGCTTTTTTAATCAAGATTCTAGTAATTCCATGTCTAAAAGAACTGCAGCAGCAGAAACCGAAATTCACTGTGGAAGGAAATCAAGAAGTCCTGTTTTATCCCCTTGGGGCACATTCTTAGGCTGAATATCAGCAATGATCTATTTGCCATGGTTAAAGAAGCTGGCTTATAGTAGTAAGTCCCTATAGACTAAGCTACAGACTATGGTAAATATACAGCAATTTGATTCAGCTTTAAGATCTCTTGCTTTGGGCCGGGTTAAACCCACAAAAAATGACACATCAAATTGCCTGTAAGCACACACCAGCTGACAGAACCATAACTCAAACACTTGACAGCAGCTATGGAGGCACAAATGCCAGGATCAGGTCCTTGACTTAGAGCACTGTGGGCCATGATGTATGGTGTGTGTGTGCAGGCAGGTATTTCGAGTTTCAGCACTGTGTTACAGTGACAGGCAGGACATGTTTTTCTAGTGGGCCACAACAACATGGCTCCTTCAGGCCATTTGTGTTATACCAGTGATTTTCTTTGTCTCTGTGATTCCTAAAGTATGTGACAGTAAATGGAAACCTCTGTCAACTACAGATCTGCTGGCCTGTTACAGAGGAGAGATGTTCTTTCTTTTCACACCAGAGGACACTCATTACCCCCCTCCTCACCTCTTCTGGGGAAAGGAGAGGGAACTCTAGTTACTCGGAGTTTTGATGAGCAGATTAAACTCTGCTAAGTGAGAAGTTAGTAGAAATAGTAGATTTAAGAAAGACTAGAGAACGTAACACACCCACAAAATTTCTTCCTAAGGAAGCGTGCCTGGAAAATAAACTGTGAGTTGGGTCATTAAATAAGAAATAGAATCGTTGCTTGCAGAAAGAATAATGACCCAGGAAATATGTATCAGTGGAAACTGAAATCTCTCTCACCATTATGTTCAATCAGCAGCAAATATACAGTGCTCAAATGAAGGGTATGGAAGCAGGAAAAGAGCTGTGTTAGACATACCATCCTAACAAGTCCAGTAGCAGGCAGCCTACACACCATAGGCATCTGTGATACAAGTGAGTGACATGACATGCATTTGGCAAAGGGTCTTTAGCTATTGGACACTTTTTTTTTTCCCCCTTACCTTTTAAGAATACTTGTAGTTTAATTCTGGGCAGAAAAACCACAAATGGGCCAAACTTCTCCTGTCTAGAAATTTGCCTAGAACTTTGCCTACATGAATCTCTGATTATAACCAACTCATTTCATAGGTTTTTCTTTAGTGGGAGGTCCCTGGGCAGTACACAAAATAAGAGTTTACTAAAATGAACCTGACAACTGTTTCATGAGCTGGTTGCTGTTCCCCACTTCTTAGTTCATCTTCATGTACAAAGATTGGGCTCCAAAGAATGAAGAAGTGAATCGAAGGAAGAGGCACAGAGTGGCAAGCAGAGCCCCCACAGCCTTTTTCTTTCTGAATTCCAGTTCTAAGTGTATGAAATTGCAGCATGGCAAAGCCAAGCTGCACCCACTTGTAGGTGCCCTAAAGCTTCATCTCCCCTGGGCAGAAAGGGATGAAGTCAGCTCTACCATCTGGAAGTTTGGTTGTCTACTGCAGCTCCTCTGCTGAGCCCTATTGCCTGCTCTCTACTAAGGTGGAGGGTGACCAGGTGGTGCCTTGCTACCCCAGTGCTCCTGGATGGTGGATGAAGTAGCTCTCCCTCTGAAGGAGGAGTGAGCACTTCCAGCCTGAAAAAAAAAGCTTCCAATAACAGCTTGCAGATCTGTTAGGAAAGTATACTTTGTCTTAATTTCTATCTCTGCCTTGATGCTAGCATTAGTATAGAGTCATCTAGAAAATAAAAAATCCATATACTTTTGTCTGTTTCTGAAAGACAACTGCATGAAGTTCAGGCCTATGCGAAGTTACCCAAAAGACTCTAAGCATTCAAGGACACAAAGGAAGGCAAATGCAGAAGTTGTATTGACTGTAGTATAGTCGACTGTTATTATAGATGATACATAGTCATTTAACACTCCTTTGGTCATTTCAAAATAAGCTGTAGCCGAGTAATATTAAAGTGGTACTGATTATCACAATGCTTAATGAAACAGATCCCTCTATATAAACACTTACCTGCATTAAGATCTGCAGGTGGATCTGCAGATGGATCCGCTGGTGCTTTGACCTTCCTCCCTTCCCTGGATGATTGCCGTTTCCATGACACCCATATTGTCTCCACTCCTAGGAACCACCCAGCCAGCCAGCCTCTTCAATGCATTAACCCATGTAAAACGCTACATTTGTTGGAGTGGGAGGTAAGACCTTTCCTCTTAACAACTGTTTCAAATCACAAAATTGAGTCAAACCTTTCCACCTTGTTTTTCTTCATTTCTGGTGTGAAAGAGTCACCTGCAGTTCCCTTCTGCCAGTAGAATGTCAGAAAGATGAAAATTTGACTGCTAGAGCATTCTGCAAGGTTGTTGGGTTCACCTGGGCTTTGCAAAAGCAGCCGTAATGTTGCTCTATTAACACCATTTAGAAGCTTACTGCTGCTTATTGGGAGATAGAAAAGGGGAGGAAAAAACCCCACACAAGTTCCACACAAGTTTAACAGCAGTAAGATACGTATTTCTTTTCAAAAGCCACATTTGTTTTAAAGCAAATAGAAGCAAAATTGCTCAACTCCATTCTCTTTGTTATTCACCAGCAAGACAGCAGAAAACCTAGAATACACATTACATGCCTAGCATGAATTTGCAAGAAAACTCTTTATCCCAAAATACTCAGCTTTGAAAAAGTCTAAATTTCTGTTTGGGGAAAAAAAAAAAAAAAAAAAGGCCATACCAGAAAAGGTGCAAGTACTTTTTGGTGCATTTTGCAACACAAATTGAGCTTATACCCAGACTCTTTTAACCAGACTTCTTTTGGTAACACAACTTGGTGAACAATCTGCCTGTAAGACAGTTCTTCAGTAGGAAAACTAAGCACCTGTGACTAAAATTTTAAAAAACTTTTCCAAATGCTACAGTAAGTTAAATGAAAGACCAAAGTCTTTCCCTCTTAAATTTAAAGCACAGAGTTAAATAATCCCTAATGTAATTGTTTACAATTGCACTTACAATAGAAGTTACGAGAGAAAAATCCCATTCCCTACAGGAAAAAGTTTCTCTTAACAGCATTTCACTGTATTTTACTGTGCCTTGCTTACCTACCAGCAATTGAATGCTTACAGTTTAAATCACAGAGCTTGTTGCCATAGAGATTGGGAAATTTAATATGGCTAGGTTTATTATTATTATGATGTAGGTTTATGACACCACAGATGAAAATTTCCACTTCGAATAGTTAGCTCTAATTAAAGCACAGAATAGTGGATAATGTGTTGCCTAGCCATATGCTTATTTTTCTTTTTCTGTTTTGATTACTCAATTTCAGTCCATTCCAAGGGAATTGACATGTTACTGTGTCATCTACATACCTTCTAGACACACAAACAACTACACTTACATCATAACACATTAATAGCACATCACAATTTGATGTAGTTCACAAAATCCTTAACATTAATAAAGACAGTTTTCTCTTCCCCAAATTCACAAACTGAAGAATGTATGATTTTTAGATCTTTATTTTACCTGAAAAGGAAATAGCTTGGATTTGTTTAAAGTTACTCTTTTGCATCTGGGATTTGCTTAACAGGTTAATGAGTCACTAAAGGCTTAATGCTCTAAACTCCATTTAAGTGTCTAATTCAGTATGTGTGCCAGAGCCTCTGTGACAAGGATTTTATGAAGCTAATAGCAGTATTGTGCCTGCTAGGTTTTTTAAGTTATTACAAGTAAGATGAAGATATCTCATAGCACATGCATTTGTAAAAGCCAGCTTTGTTTTATTGAACACATTCTGCTTGGAGACAGAGTCTGTTCCCTGACCATAAAACAGTTCATACCAGGCTATTTAAGAGAAAATATAAAATAAATAAAAAAATAAAAAATTTGCACAGCTCTTTAGAGAAATGTAGAACTGTGGATAAAATATCATCCAGGAGAAAACAGGAATCTATAAGATAAGGTACTCAGGTAGGAGGAAAAAGCCACCTGAGGACAACCTGCATCCTGCGAACCCAACCCTTTACTCTACACAAGGGCGTAGCTTGAAAGAAGATGCAGGGCTTGTCCCTGCTCAAACCAGCTTCCAGATGATTGAGCAGGGCTCTTCCAGGGGTTACAGGAGGTGCTTGAGCCATATCATCCTGGGCAGAGCAACTACTCCAACCATGACCAGTACTGCTGAGCAGCACAACCCCTTCTCTAATGATCACATAAGAAATTTTGCTCAAGAACAGGGTATTCTGGAATTCTTGAAATCATGGAAGTCTGTGTGAGAACTAGCATGGGGACTAACTGAATGATACCTGTCTGGTCCTTGGGCATTTGGAACACAAATCTTGACCCATTTTGGCAAGAAAGTGGGCTTGGAGAGAGCCAGATCTGCATGGACACAGGAGCATTTTGGTGATGTTGCCTAACCAGTCAGATGTGCAGTTTTAGACGTCTCTAAAGCTAGTTATCCACTCCATGGTGGAGTATTCTGCAGTTACAATTTTGTCCCTATTTCAAAATAAAAATTTAGGCTGTTCTACTGATCATTGGTTTCAAAAAGAAAGAATTGTTTTTAACAACATGATATTGACATTAAAATTAAAATTCCCAAAGTACAAAATATGAAGAGTTTACAGTACTTAAGAAAGCTAGTGTGACTGAGTTCTGTGTCAGCCTTTCCTGGTTAGGAGACAAGGGGGGAGACCTTTCATCTTTCAACTGTAAATAATCTTCTCAAAATTATCACCCATGTAAGCTTATGTAGAACTGAAGCCATCTCAAACTGAAATATAGCTAAACTATTGTCCTCAACATGCTCATTTACATCAGGCCAAAGTCTTTTCCAGGTTACTTATGTGACTATTTTGAATTGGTGAAATCTTTGATTATCAGAAGTATCCTGAACTCAGTGGTTCAGAGTTGTACAAAAATCTTTGATTACCAGAAGTATCCTGAACTCAATGGTTCAGAGTTGTACAAAACAAGTAATACTTATAAACTAGATATTAGAGGTAGGATATAAATGGGTAAGCAGCACAAAATAAGAGTTGCATCAGGACAAAGAGATTTACACATATTAGGATATTTAAGAAGCCTGATAACACTTTAAAACAGATTTTCCAAGAATGATTTAGTGATCAGATTGCCGTTACGTGCTACATAAATGCCAACTCATAATCTAATTACAGTTGTTTGTGATTAAACAGCTGGTGCTTCTCAAATCCTCAGCAAGTGTGTTTCAGTAGCAAATATGTGACCATATTTCTTCTTAATTTGTATACTTTGGTAAAATATGCTGGATGTTGATTTAAACTATGATATAGAAGTGATCACTAAGCTCAAGTGACTCTACTATGGAATTTATTGTTCCTGCCTACTTTCTTCAGCAACCAGCAGAAGTGGGAAGAAGTAAAAAGCTAAAAAAAAAGGCAAGGAATTTTACAGGCAGAAGGTGCAGTCAGTTACAGCAGAAGGATTAGAATGAAGTTGGCCTTCTAACCCAGATCACCATTACCTAAGTGTTTGCGGTCCCCGAACAGTGTAGAAAGCAGCCTCAGGTCTCTTTGCCTGGGTCTTTCAGGTCTCAGTGTCAGTCTAGATTTTCTCTCCTCCTCACTGTCTAGCCCACACCTACCCAAGTGCCTGCCAAGGCCATTTTCCTTACTTACAATTTTCACCATATTTTAATTCTTGAACCTCTCCAACAGCTCAGAAATGAAAATGTGAACATCTTATTGCTAACTTCAAGTTCAAATCTTTATTCCATCTTTCCTATTTTCTACTTATTCTACTATGTCTCCTTTGCCCATTTGTCAGCCTTTACACAAGTATTTTTATATGGTTTTAGGTGCTGTACCCTAGTCATGGAATGTCTTTCTTGTCAATATCCACAAAGATCTCCATTGTTAATACTGGTTTTGAAGACACCTACTGAGAAAACTGAAGTGATATTGAAGAATAATTAAAACAGCTTTTTTTTTAATTATTTTAAAGTAAATTGCATAAATGCTAGCCAACAAAGCTAGTGTTTCATGTAGTACAGAATATGTGATGTTCTTAATGCCTAACTTTAGATATCCAGACTTAGTGTCTGCTTTACAAACCTAGATTCAGGCAGTTATTGAGTGTTATATTTCTTTATCCTTTGAGGAGAAAAATACCCATATAATAACATAAAAGTTTAAGGAAGAGAAAAAGAAAAAGAAAGAAAAGTGCATTGTTTATTCATCTTCAACAATTGGGAAAGCATGTTTTTAAAGTGAGTAGCATTTAGAAATTAATTGACTGAAAAAATAAAGATTCTGTTTAAGAATGGACTATATAAATAAGTCATTCAGCCTTTTGTTCAGCATTTTAATTTAAAAAAAGAACCCTGAAAATTTAAAGATCTTAAAGTATGCAAGCAATTTTTCCAAAAATATAGATGAGAACTGATACAGCGATTCTGATGATATGGATAATTTATCTAGTAACTGTTTATTTCAGCACATTTTAGGCAAGGTTATGTTGGGAAAAAAAAACGTATTTACTAAAAAGGAATGACAAAAATTTTAATGTTGGAATCAGATCCAACAGCAATGTGAATCCTTTACACTGGGATAGAAGAAAAACAATTTTTCTTTAGTTTCTAAAGGGGAAACCAGCAAAATTGAAACTGAGAAGAAAGATCCTATTTGACTTAAAAATATTCACAAATATGTATATTTCAGATTTTTATTTGTTTATTTCTTCTCATAGCATTGACACAAAATATCTCTAGGACCCTGCTACAATGGACCCTGCTACAATGGAATGCACAGATGCACAGAAATTTGCAATCTCTGGTGTAAAAACAAGGAGCACTGTGAGGGGAACACTTTCCAGAATATTTGCTTTTGACTTTTAATTTGTGCCTTGACATCTTTCTCAGGATAGCATTTTCTGAGTGTGGGGGTGCTTGGAACGGTTTAAGATTATGTGATACCATCAGACTAACAAAATTTTACTGTCTATTTTACAGAGCACAGTGCTTTGCAAGGCTTAAATAGTTGAAGTCAGGATCCAGTACACAGGACAGAAAACAAATGCTTTCAAGAGAGGACATATATGGACTATGTGGTCATATAGATGGTAGGAAGAATTATTTTATTGATCTTTTGTTCAATAGATATGTGTGACAACCACCCAAACAGAGAGATCAGTTAGGCATGCTACAGGATATGGTAACTGCAGTGTCCAGACATGACAAGACTAAGACCCATGCTCTATCTCCTATATGCAGGCTATTTCAGAAGGTGATGTAAAATTGTCTTACCTGGCCAAATATGTACTCCCATGCCATGCCCCAGACTTTATTTAGTCATCAATCAGTAGCCATTTGCCTGTGTGACCTTTCCACAAAGAATTACTGCACAAATTAGCCGTACATTTGTATATCCACTCTAATTGCATTGATTTTCATTTAACTGGCAGCTTTCTGCTTGTAAATGCTAAAACAAGTAAAAAGGGAGAATCTGTTTCTATGACTAGATATAACAACGACTATTCTGAACCTTTTTTCTCCAAAATAAAAAATCTCTTATTAAGGAGAAAAAAATGCCCATCCTTTCTCTGTAAAGCATTAATCTCTGCTCCCTAGGTTAAAGTAGCATGAAAAGCAGCAGAACCATTAAATAAAGCTACATCAAGACATTCAAATCCTGCCCAATTTTTTTATATTACCTGTAACAGCCACTTCTCAAACTGCAACACATTATTCTAATTGATGCTTGCCACCTGATTTACGTCTCGACCATATTTGCAGATGAGCATTTCTTTCCCTTCTAGGTTGCAAATAGTCCCTTTTTCAAGACGAGAAGCAGAAGTTTTATTCTCACACATGTAGGACTAACAGTATATAAACTGCCCAGGCAGTAAAAAATCAGACAATTGTTTGCCCTCCAAATGCCTCTGGCTGTGAAATGAAAGGCTAGCCACACTTCATGAAAGCCCCCTAGCGTTACTGGCTGCTTTCTGAAGGGCACGGAGAGGATGCCCCAAATTAAACTTCTCAGTTCCCAAAAGTTCTTCCTAATAACTGAGGCACAGGACAGACTCCTGTGGGTTATGTCCTTATAACCAGGTAAGGAACTGAGGTTTAATAAAATAGTCTTTCTTTGTTTGGGATTTTTTCAGTTCTAAGCATTTGTCATGTCAAAGCATTGCTCAGAGCAGTAACTGCATGTTAGCAAACATACAGCTTGTTAAGGTTGCCTCGATGAAGGAGCACTCAACCTTCCTGTGTCAAACTCTTCCTCAGTGTCCTCCGTAGTCTTGATGGCTGCAAAACCGTCCCTTCTTTTAATCTTTACTATAACATTCATCACCCTAGCCTGCCATTTTCTCAGCTTTCTTTTCTCGAGCCCGGGGAATTTTTCAAGAGAGGACCACCAGAGGGCAAAGCCAGATCACGAACATCTGAGCTCGCTGTGGCTCTGTCCTGCAGCCCAGAGTACCGTGCAGTTTCAGAACAAGCCTGGCAGATCCCTGGATGCTCACAGTTCACAAAGTATACGTCACAATTTAACTATTTGCAAACACCAGCCAAAAAAACTGTTTTGAGGAAAACCTGAGATCAGGAATCAAAGGCCTGGCAGTTTAAACAACAGCCTCATTAACCTGACAATTTCAGTGCTTGTTGGAATCCTAAACTTTGCTGTAAGAAATTAAGGAGCACAACATGAGAAAAAGGAAAGGAATGATTCATGTTAGACTCTTCAGCTCTTCATTTTGAACTCATGAAGAGATACTGCACTGCAGAAATCTCATTTATTTAGAGAGATAAAAACTTTGCAACTTTTCAAACTTGCAACTTTCTGTAAAAACCTGCAACTTGCTGTAAGAAATTAAGGAGAAAAACATGAGAAAAATTAAAGGAATGGTTCATGTTAGACACTTGAGCTCTTCATTTTGAAATCATTAAGAGATACTGAACTGTAGAAGCCTCATTTATTTAGAGAGAGAAAAGCTTTGCAACTTCACCTCTCGAACCATTTTCTCTAACTCCGAGTGGCCCTTAAGCACTGAAGTCTACATTTCAGCATGACAACTTCACCGTGTTCATGTAGCACACCTGAGATCATGGTAGAGTAACCAGCTGTCAACAAAAAAACCAATCGTATTTAAAATTATAGCTAGAGGATGCTTTTTATTTGAAGTTTATAAGAAAAGCTTAGCAAATATACATTTCTTCCATAGAAAGTATCCAGTCCACAAAATATATTTCAAACCATTCATGCACATGATCTTTTAAGAGAGGGTGCCATTTAAGGCAGAGCAAAATTCACCTGTATCTGCTTAAAATACAGACAAAACATCTTCCCTGGACCTCCATAAAAGCTGCTTTCCCTCTCTCTTTCAGCTCAGTGTCTTCCTAAGTACTTATTTTCTCCTCTGTGAGTCTGTGTACTATTCATACTGAAGATAATAAACGATCATACAAAAGCAAATTCATGATCAGCACAATTGGTGTAGCTCTAGAACTAATTCTGTGAGAACAGTTTTTCTCAAGAAGCAATGCCATCAGCAATCAAGCATTCATGGCAGAAGGGAGGGGAGGCTGTTGCTTGCCATGAAGACTTCACACCTGTTTCTTAAAAGACTACAAACAACCCTTGTGCCACACACATATACCCATCACCACAGCTGGTTTTCAGCTGTAATAAACTTCTGCTGACCCAGACACTGGCTTATTACCTCTCCAGCCAAGAGAATGAGTCAGCCTCATTTATTTCCCAGCGAGATACAATTTGGTATGCACTAAAGATCCATGCAGCATGCCTCATCAGCAACAGCACTGACCCCCGGAGCACTCCAAAAGCAAGGAGGCAATCCTTCAGCCAGCAGAGCTCAGTGTCAGAAAGTGGAGCAGCTTGATACCCAGATGGATGCAAAATGGCAGTGTTAACAGCTACTGCCAGCAAGTGGGCTGCTATGCCCACAGTCTAGAAAATGATCCATCTGGTACTGATTCAGGAAGGAATCCATCCATTTAAAATCAGTGAATGGAAAGTGTTGTGATGTAGAATTCACACATGCTTTTTGGCCTGATGGTACTGAAAACATGTCACTTGAGATGCCATGCTGGGAGATCTCCTGAAGCAGGCCTTCCACTCACTGATGTGGGCTGGTGAGCCTGGGACAGGGAGTGAGCTGGAGGACATCAACAGAACCACACTCTAGGAGGCCAAAGCCTGTCATTCTTTCAGTGGAAAGCTTCTTCAGAGATACATGCAAACCCTTTGCACCTTTGCTCTTTTGTGGTAGTCACAAGAAGGCTTTAACAGAGCCACCCTGGGAAACTTGGTTTTCCCTGGCCAACCTAGACACTTCAGATGCTTGGAGAAGAGTCTTTGAATTATATTCTCAGCCAATATTGCTAGAATATCATCATGAGGGCTTTTTTTCAAGACATTATTTCTAAACAATAATGGTTTTCAATATGTTTTAGTGTGTATGCATGAAGATTGGGTTGCTAATGTTAGGGTTAATTTTGTACTATAATACTGATCTGCAAAAATACAATAGGCTGCAAAAATACAGGTAGTGACTATGTTTGCTCTTCTTGCAATAAAGAAACTTAACATGGGGAGCATGCCATTGCACAGCTGAGCTATCATTTTCCATATCTAGAAGCAAAACATGCAAATAATTAATGCTTTAATCCTTATTATAAATGAAATTTTCTAGATTACATTCCTAGACATTTTTAAATGTACTGATGCCTCTCTGAAAGGCACCTCACCCTTCTGAAGAATTCCTGCTATCAGACAATGTTGGTTTCTAATTTTCTCTTCCTTTTTTAATATTATTTTTTTCTCATGTGAACTTGTGTTTATTGCTTTAGTGATACTCTCCTGTTGATTATTACTGCCTTCACCTTCAACTGTTACTGTGCCGTAACAGCTAATATTGCTGTGGAGAAAAATATG
>NW_009925863.1:52643-87072 GCF_000696875.1 Nestor notabilis | reverse complement strand
AGCAGGAATAGGACCTTAAAAATCACCAAATACCTTGAGTTTGTGCAATTCTTTGCATCAAAAGAGGAAAGTACAAAAATATACAAAAAATAGATCAGAAGATCTCCACGAGGCAACTTAATGAAAAGCCAGCAATTTCTAAAGGGTATTTGTAGGGAGTAGGATTAGAAAAATACTTTTCTTCTATCATTGTACTATGAAAACTAAGATCCTTAAAATAAATTCTGTATATTATTTTAAGTGACCATAGAAGTATATTTGGGTTCCAGAGACTACAAGCCATTTCAGTGTCCAGTCCTGCTTTGTCCCCATGACCTCATCCGCATATATTTTTCAAAGAAAGAGACTAGTAGCAGTATAGCTAGCGATGTAAGCAACATGTATTTTTAAGAGTCCTTCAGAAGCAGTAACTAAGCTCTTACACTTTTCACTTGCTAGGGTGGTAATCCTGGATGTCTTCAGTTCCCTTGGTATGCTTTACAATGTCAGAGCCTCTACATCTCTGCCTCTGATGCTGCACACAGGCAAGACATACCTGATATTTGCTCGACTTTCATCTCAGAACTTTTGTGCTCTAAAACCTGAGATAGAAGTGGAAAAGAACCAGAAAATCCATTTTCCATTTCATCTGTCCGTTCTCCCAGTAATGAGAATGTTATCATTCACTTCCAGACATCTACAGACAGGTCTTAATGGTGTCAATAGAACAATATGAATGTTTACAGCAAGCCACAAGCCTAAAACGCAAATCCTTGCTCTCCTGTGCCAAAAGGGCTGTGACAGCAGTTCCATATAATGTCAGTTTTCTCTCTTGTCCAGCCCCTACACTGCCCAAAGTTGGCTGCTTCTGCAGTCAGCCATAACACCACTGTCAGGCAACAGCTCTCAGAACTTACCTGACTTATCAGCACCTCTAAAACAAGAGTTCTGGTAAAGTCATTGTATGGAAAGCACAGGAAGTAAGACAGATCACATCATGGTTTATCTTTTCAGAAATAGTAAGGCCACTTACCATAGTCAGAAACCCTTTCCAAATTAGCCTTTTGTGGGAAAATTTCTTTTATTTATGTAGTTTTAGTCATACATTAATAAGTTCCATTTAAAATACATTAACAGAGCTAGAAAATGTCTATTTTATCACCTAAGTTACATACAAATAATTATTGCACATAGAAAAATTAGTTTCTTTACACTACTAAAATGTGAGGTCCGAAGCAATAAAGCAAAACCCCAGATGAAAACATCTTATTCATATGCAAAGGAAAACAGTATTCCTCATTCAAAGTTCTCACCAGAGTTAAGCATCATCTCTCAAAAGGCATTTGTATATTGCTTACAGAACAGGGTGTAGAAGCAAGCTGTCATTTTGTCTAGTGGATGGTTCTTATCCCATACAACAAATGCTACTGAAAAAGTAGAAAAATTCTACAAATAACAAAGACCAAAATGGCATTCACTCTGTATATACTTCGTGTACACGAATTAAACATTCAACAATCAGAATAGAGAAGGCAAAACACTAACATTCTGTCATAGCTTAAAAAAAGTGTAACTCTTGTTTATTTTGTATATATTATTTTAGCTTTATACATTAGTTAACTAAGTTATTACATTAAAGTGTGTGGTAGTTTTGAACTTCATCGTTTCACTTTGATGGGCAGTGTCAGTTCATTTAAGAGATTTGAAACTTTCATATATTCGTTATTTTGTTTGCCTTTCCTGGAACAACAAATCTAGAAACAGCTTGTTGCTGTATGATACAACATCTCTAGTACCCTTACGCTGCATCAGCTGGGAAGATTCATATTTTCAGGCATTTGTGGCTTCATAGTCATGTTACCCCACACGGTACCTGATCTCAGAGGGAACCTTTAAAGCAAATTTTATTTCCATAGTTTCCCAGCCAAGACAGTCTCTAGAGACTTAGGAAAGAGCAATTCCAATATCTGAAATTAACTTTTTAAAAAAATACTACCACCACCACCAAAATTTTAATTTCTTTTAATTTAAGTAGAACAGGAAACTCACCAGATTTGCCTGTTTATTCTTCATTTGGGCAGCCAACTCTCCACAGAAGAGCTGCTATGAATCCAGCTGCCTTTCCCTCATTCTGGGAGATGCAGGAAATGTGACAGGTTCAGGTCTCTCAGCAGAGTGCAACACTGGTGCATTTCTACAGCAGGGAGGCGGAAGAAGCAGGGGTGGAGGAAGAAGAGTCAGCCCTCACAGCAGTTTAAGAGTTCTTGCATGTTGTTATTGCCGCAGTTTCCCGTGACTGGCTTTAGCTGATCTCCTCTCCTCTGACATTGCTGCCTGTTGAGCTGGGGAGTGCGAAGGAAGACTAATCACTGTACACCTCGAGCTGTCTCCTGCAGTAAACTCTGGTGTTTTATCAACTGCAGAGACAATCGATACCTGGGGAGGAAAGAAGTTTTGCCACCTGTCACCTAAGATAAAATGATCAATTTCCTAATTCTAGTACTAATGCTGGATTCAAAGCCAAGTGATAATTATCCCAGCTGGTTCTTCAACCAACCTATGAACGACACTGATCGTGATTGTTAAAACTGGTGTGAAAGGCATTGTGGCACATGAGTTCAATGGGTCTATTTATAGATTAATTTTTCTCTGCTTATAGAGTCATGTTGAATTCAGGAAGGGAATGAATTCCTTCCCTTGTGAGAAGAGCTTCCCCTTTTCCTAGTAGGTATCATTACTTGCTAGATGCATAAATTGGCAATCCTTTTACACTAATGGCAAACTACAATAAAACAGTTGGTGGTTACTTAAGAATTCACTTTATTTATTTATGGCTGAATAAATAAAGGCTGTAGTGAATCAGCTTTGCCAGTGTCACATGGGGACTGAGAAGATGCTCTTTTCTAACTTCTTGAGGGTCATGGGCTACCAGACAAAGCACCCCTGCAGCTTGAGCTCTGCTTTCAAGCATTGCTTATTGCCCTCAAAAGCAACATGCTCATAGGATCATTTTACCTCCTTGTAAGCAGGAGAAGGATCTTTAAGAAATTTCAAGTCACTGTTAGCAGAAGAAGAACAAAATCATATTGTATTACTAAAGCTTGCCTCAATGTGACTTTGGACAAGTCTCAGGATGTTGAACAACTTACTCATGAAGTAAAAAATAATACTCTGAGCAGAAACAATAAGAAGAACGAGATTTTTTTTTTTCCCCATAAATTGTATGTGACTTTATTTAGTTTTAGTTTACCAAATACGAAAAACTTCAGTGACTCAGTAAACCCAGACCCGTGATTCTTTTGCCTGCCACTCTCTAAAACTTGACAAAATTCCATAAATGCCTCTTTTTGCTTTTTTCTTACAGCTTTCTAGATGCTAGGAAGCTACCAGAACGTCAGGTAGAGGTTTCATACACAGGCCTAACTGGGACGTTCAACCAGAAGCATTCCTGTCTCAGCTTCCTTAGCAATGCCCTGTTAGGCAAGCTATACCTCCGACTGCATGTAAATACCTATTAGCAAGACTTCTGTCTAGAAAAATCTAGCAAATGCTGCTTTCATTTAAAATGGTCACCAAGGGCTGCCAAGGAGGAAAAGAAGCTCCATCAGTTAACAGGGTCACCTGTTAACATGACAAAGTCGAATTCAGTTCTTTGCTCTGCTCCAGAGGATCTAAAACTTCTCTTCCATCTCACAACAGTCACCCTAACCTCTTCAGTGCAAGACAAGTCAAGATTCATGTGGGACTGAGAGAAACTGAGGGCAGTACCCCAATACAGTTGGGAGCTCAGATGTCCTGGAGGGGGTACAGGTTTTGATCCCACATGAAAGCTGGTTATATGTACTATAACACGCATTTGTTGTCTAATGGCTACTTAATGACCAAAAATATTAGGAATCCCAGAAATGGGGAGCAGAATACCCTCCTTGAGTAATGCTTGTTCTTGCAAACTATCCTGTGGTCCCAGAGAACATTGAAGGCTGTTCCCAGAGGCATATAAGCTCCCAGCTCCTCTTGCCTGTCCCTGGGTTCCTGCCTACCACTGATCTGTACCCCACAACAGGCAACATCCATTCATACAACATGGATTTCCACCTGTAGATCTCCACAGTAAAAAAAATAAAGAGCTGAACCAGAGATCTCTTGTTTTAAAGTAATTCTAGATACTACTGCATACAATGAGACACAAATACTTATTTCTGCATCTGTAAGTTAGTCTCTTTTTTTGCCTTGTAAAAAAAAGATATAAGGACCAGGTCCATTCAAGAACTTCTGGAGCATATGAACTTCTCTGCAGCCTTGAGTGTAACATTTGGAAACTCTAAGGAAAGTCCCTGTTCATATCAGTATTTTTCTATCAACTAGCTTCAGGCAGTGTCTTTTTGGGGTAGTTTGCTGTTCAGTGTTAAAGGGCTTTGCACTGAGGTTTGAGGTATACCATACACACAGAGTTTTCATGCCAGATTTTATTCGGTGCAAAAAACAAATATTCCAGATACCAAATATCTAGACCCTTTCTGCATTTCAACTACACTTCTGTCTTCCTATGTGCGTGTGTGTGGAAAATATTTAAGAAAGTGGAATCCTTCACTTTTTATCTATTTGCAGAGACTTTTACTTTTTTACAATAAATTGTAATAAATTTTAAATTGCAATAAATTTTAAATTGCATAATTATTGAACAAAGAAGAAAGAAAAGAAAGACATTATCTTGGAGAGATTCAAAGGTCTTTATCTTCTTCATCTCACTCATATTATTTGCTTCCAATGAGGTTTTGACAGCTAAGATAACATGTGGATGAAACAGCAGGTGTGAGTCAGACCTTTCTCCAGATTTCATCCTGGAGAGAAGAACAACTACAATGTAGTTTATTTTAAAACAAAAGATAGGAGGATTGGTAAGAAAAACTAAATAATGAAGATTTTTCATTAAAAGGTAAAGCTTCAGAACAAGCTTAAAAATTACAATGTAAAAACAGATTACACCCACCACCTTAAATATGTCTAAAATCAATGAATGCTAAAAATTTGATTGTCCTGTCAAAATGCATGCCCTATATAACTTAAAGTCTTCTAAGTTTTGGCAATGGAAGAAAAGTAATTGCATTTTTATAATGTTCTTCTGTTTCAGCAGTGCAGCAATGTCTGGATTTCAAATATTTTGTGAACATGTTACTATTTAGGTAACAGTTTTCACTTGTATGTATGTAGTACAGTGAAAAGAATTTAAAACATTGTAAGTTTTTTCAAAGACTGTATTCACATTTCAATATTTAAGTGGGCTGACATTTAAATTGTTTGTTTTGAAGTATAAAGCACAAAATAATTGTAAGAATGCCCAAAACGCAGTGCAGCCACTAAAATTCTATGTGAAAGAAAGTAAACTCCAGAAACAAAGCAGAGACTGCCATTAGCCGTTCTCTGGATTTCAATTACAACAACATAATGCAATGAATAGTTACTCATGTGTAGAAGTCAAAATTATTTTTCCTTTTAATGAGCATAGCTCCTTCCTTGCAAGCAGCATGGTAACCCCACCAGAACTTCGTGAACCTTGCTAAGATCTTTCACTGCTGCTGTCTTAACAGTGACATGCAGTGGCAGCATAACACAAATGAGGTAACATATGATAGAAGATGGCATGTAAAATGTCTCCCAGCATATTTTTTTTAATTACACTAAAATTCGTGACCCTTTTCAAGCAGGCATAGGCAGGTACAGTATTTCTCTATGGACTTTGCTACTATTCCTAAACTTGCTGAAATGATCATTGACAGCTTGGGCATACAGGAGTAACTTAGAGTAACATAGAGGCTTCTTTACCATCTTTACAAACCTATGCTGTTCTTATGCTGTGCAGCATTTTTCTTCTAAAACTCTGCTTGGTATGTGAATGTGCACACATGCAGTCATATCTAGTACAACATTTCCTTTTGAGATTTTCTCCGGCTAAACCCCTTGGAGCCACCACCGTAATGAGTGCAAAACCTTGAAATAATCTTATTAGGTACTAAACTACAATCAGAAACTTGCAATTTACAATAAGGACATTCAGAAAGCTGCTTTTTTTTTTTGTTTGTTTGTTTCCCCCAAAACCATGTATTAGACTTGAATCTAAAAACACATTTTTATTTAATCCTCATGTGCTCAAAGAATCATTCATTGTAATCACATAAATAAATATCTGAATATCCATGAGATTAGGCTGACCAACTAACTTGGAATAAAAAAAAAAAATAAAAAAATTTCATAATCCTGAGTCTTCTTTGTCATAGGTTGTACAATTATTGCCAATGAAAAGAATCCTTAAACAGTTTGCCAGAATTTGTTTGAACACTGAAAATTGAAGTGGAACATCTCACCTGAAGTAAGAGTTGGAAGGTAAGACACTAATTCTTTTTGAATTATTTATTTATGTATTTATCTTGCTATCTGTTACCAGATACCCAATGACCTTATTGCTTATCTAATTCTGAACTTCTTTTCTTTTCTTTTTTTTTCAGGAACAAAACCAGCAACTAAAGTACAATGGAAAAGATTAATATATCCAGCTGAAAACCTTTTGTGTAGTGGTGAATGTTTCTGCTGAAACAATAGGTCTAAGAGGCATCTGAGACCAGTTGCTATAGTAATATAGTTTGAAAGAGCCCTGTGTTGATGTTGTGCATATGGGGTAAAAACGCAGAGAGGAAATGAGCCAGTTTGTTTTTCCATGCACAGCAGGGCCAGCCAGCACAACTGTAACAAATGAGCAAAAACTGTCGCAGATTGGTAGCCAGTTGGACGTGGGTGGAGGGGGAGATGAGCAGAGAAGAAACAGGTCAGATCTGCACCGCAAAGCTGGGGGAAGGTGTAAGTAATGGTTATATATATTCTAATTATCTTGTCAGCTAACAGGGAAGGTACCAAGACGAGAAGGGCAATATAGAGATGCATTTCAGCTCTCTAATTGGACCAGTGCCTCTTGCTCCTCTCACCTCCTCAAACAAGCTCTAGCAGCCACTTGACAACCTAGATAAAAGCCTTTGCAGCCAAACTTCACTACCTTCAGAGGTTTTTTGCCTGATACTATAAGCTGGCAAGCAGGCCAAGTTTTCGTCATTACTGTGAGTGTTTGTCTCCCTTCTCTCCATTTCCCCCACTCACTTTTGAAAGTATTGATACTTTCAGAGGAATTTGTTGCACTTACTGGTCAACAAACAGTGCCACTGTCATCTATCTGACTGTGAAAGAAAGAGAATAAATTGTGCAGTGGCATTAAGAGTCTATTAGTATTAGTCTGTTTGATTCAGTAGCTCCTTAAGTCTGCTTTGGTCAGGACACAAACTTCTCATCTTTAACTTCTCCCATGCAGTGGTATTCATGCAAGCTGTGACTATGCAGACCGACACTTTTGAAAGGCTCCTACTGAGGTGAAGCTCAGGAAAACAGGACAAGTAAAGCCTCAAAAAAACCTGATGTCCAAAATAATGTTTGTTTTGGGGTTTATTTTTATGTTAGGCAAAGCTTGAGATATTAGTATCAGCCCTAGAAGCAAGGAAGTGATAATGAAGTGAGGAAGAAATGTGCTTTCATAGTATACAGGTCTTGTTTAATTGTGTGACTAATTGCAAGTGGAAAATTATTGCAAAGTGGAATGAGGCAAAGAGCAAAACTGGGACCCTGCATCTGTGCAAAGAAACCTCTTGTAAGATTGGGGATCCTGGACTCCGTAGGGAAATTTGTCCTATGTCCAAGAGTGGTGGAGAAATTCAGATAAGCAAAATGTTCGTACAGACATACATGATTTTGCCACATATTTGAAATTATTATCAGCTGCTAAACATGTTTACTGTTTGTGTTTCAGTATAGTCACAGTTTATGCATCTTTGTGTGCCTGAAGAATTAACTATAAATCAACAGTATTTGCAGGCTCTGGGCTTACAAAAGGAGAGCTAGATATAGGGACCTCCTGTGGGATCAGAACTGGCCCTACAGCTTTATTCTTGGGGAATTTGTTCCACATTGGCTGTTGTTTATGCTATGATGGATTAAGGCAGAAGAAATGAAACTAATACTCATTTGCCTTTATACACTGTGCTGTGAACTTCAGAGGATCAGGAATGAGTTCTCAGTTAGGTCTTCCCAGGTAGAGGTTGGAGGGGTTTTAACCTTGTCAGCCTTTCCAGTTTAACCTGTTGATGTCTGAGCCAGTAGGCACTGAACTCCCTCTGATCCCCGCTGCAATGAGAGCCTAGAGCACGTTGAGGCTGGGGAGGCTGACCATGGCCATGGCAGGCACAGGGGGAGGATGTGGTGCAGGAGATCTTACACTGGCAGCTCAGGTGAGCACAACAGGGGCTCTGATATACAAGGCTGTGATTTTAGGTTTAGCCATCTTGGTCTACGAGGTACATTAGAAATAAACCCCTGGATTGTGAAAGAGGTGGTGGTTGATTATTCTACTCCCATTTCCAGCCATTGCTGGGAGATCATTGCTTTGTTTTACTCAGCTAGTCAGCTCTGAATATTCAGCTGCATGCTGGCCAAGACCATTTCGTTCTCTCTCTTTTTTCTACTGTACAACACTTTTCCACAACACTTGGCTGCCTAAGTGGTATTAGTCTGGACTCTTTTGTCATGGGGCCACTTTCATGCTCACCCGCTAGAAAAGAGGCTGACAAGAAGATCAAGTATCTGTGACCTTGCTTCATTAGCTTGGAGGCACCAGTGTGAACTGTCAAAGAGGCAGCTCTAAAGCAGGCTGCAGAACTGGGACTGTGAAAGCTTTGTGGATTATTGTTTTTAAAACTTGTAAAATGATTTCTTCTTTTTACCCCTAGTTTGACTTACTTGTTACAGTTCCATCAAAGTTCAACAAATGTGTCTTGAATGAGCTTCCTGCTACAAACTGCGCAGCCAGACAAGTCACTAAAAGAGAAACAAATTGTGCAAATCAGTGTTCAAGCTGTGACATATAAGCAATGTAAGCTGCTTGCACTGCTTTCACCTGAGAGTGCAAAGTCATTTTAACAGTATAAATAACTGTAAATGACAATTATTTTAAGCGTGTTTTGTTGTCTCTGACTTAGTGCAATCCTACTAAACTTAACCTGGTTTTGTCAGACAAAGTCAATGATAAATTAAGGAACACAAAACCCATGAAGAATTAATAGCCAACACTTTCCAGAGTCCATTTCATAAGAGTTACCAAGTGATACTGAAATGCAGGTAAACACACCTTTTTATGCAAAATTATGGGCAGTCACTTCTATAGCAAACAAGCATACAAGAGAGTATCAGATATAGACTGCACTTACTCAGGCTACAGAGGAAGAGATCTAGAGCCAAGATCCAGGACACCCTTAGTGAAGATGTTTGCTAAATGAATCTAGCTGTGTCTGATGTCTCACAGACACCAGGCTCATTATAAAACTTATTTCTGCACACACTCAGTAAAAAAAAAACCAAAACAATGTAGAGGAAGTTGTGAGCTTGATAGATAGAAAATAAACAAAGCATAAGTGGATATATCTAAACAAAATCTTTGGACCGTTTAAGGTTTTTCCAGTACCATGGAATCATCAAATCACAGAACCCAGTGGATGCAGCTCAGGATTAGATTTGCCTTGGTTGCTGCAGCAAGGCATTGCTAAGTCCTGTTACCAGGACGTCAGTATAGTGAGATTTGAAGCCTGTACTGACTGTAGGATACCCCTATGACTTGTAATCACACTTCCACTCACTTAAGGTTTGAAGGTTATTGATCAATTATAATATAGGAGAAGACAGCTTAGCATTCCAAATCCCACAAGAAAATAGTTAATCTAATTCTGTGTTTTGATTTTTAGGGGGTGGGGAGGAAGAGACATCAGAAAAGAAGGACCAATGAAACTTATTTGTCCTTAAAAGAAAGTTCTTTATACCAGAAAGACTTTTTTTTTTTCCTTCTTTTTTTTTTTTTTTTTTTTTTAAGGTCCTCAAGTGAATAAAAATGTATGCTACTAGGTATTAGATGCAGGCAGGAAATGATCTTCCTGTCTGCTGTGACCTTTCAAGCCTTTCAAAAGAGTCTATCCCAGTTTCAGACAAGACTTTCTGGTTGTTAAGGGAATGGTTAAATAATTGGCCTGAATGTTTTGTCTAGATTTCAGCTCTTTTAGATAATTAGTTGATATTTGCAAGATGAAATGTTCTCTCAGTTCTTTCCAGTGGGATTCTGCTTGGTTTCAGAACTCTTTTTAATAAGGATTCTTTCAATGCCAAAGAATTCCTTTAAGCCAAATTATTCAGAAGTATTTTAGCTTTGACCACTGATATTTCCCCACAAACTGTTGATGAACTCTCACACATCTCCAAATCACAGCCTGGAGAACACAAACTGTGAATTTTATTTGTAAGTATTCCAAGGATACAAGGGTATGAAATAAACATTGAAAATCAGATCAAGAAAATCTTTGAATATTTTACAGCACTATTGGTTCACTAGAACCATGCAGGAGGTCTGCGTAGTTGTTACATTTTTAAGGGGTATCAGTACTGCTAACCAATGTGATCTCTCTATCTGTAGATAAGGAAGTAGGTACTACAAGAAGATCTGTAATAACAAAAAACCAAAAGATTTTGTTGACAGCTGGTTTTGTAGCACTTTGTCTGTTTCAAGTTATTTTATTGGTTTGTTTGCCTCAGCTAAAAATAAATAAATAAATAAACAAATAAATATCTTCCCTCAGTTTTGTCTGCTTGCATGAAAGAACACAGCTTCTTAACCAGTTCCCTGCTCCTCTTCCTTCTCTATTTACATAAAATAAAAACAAAAACCATTTTAAGGTGTTGGGAGAATACCTGGCCCCTATGACTCCCATCTTCACACTTTGTTTGTCAGGTTTCCTTTTATTCAATTTAGTCTGGGGTCTGTGTCTTTGAATATGGACTGGAAATCTGATGGTAGTGAAGCTTAATTCTGTATCACACCTCTTGTTTCTAAAGTACTTCGTAGTCTGTCTGTCTCATTTCATGTGCCCACACACAAACAGAGAGCACCAGCCATCTCTAGTGGGAGGGTGACAGCCACATAAGCCAGCTGGTAGCCAGTCGATGCGCTGCATGGCAGTGGGAAATGAGAATATTGGCCAAAGATGCTCTCCTCTCCAGAGTGTGCCATGGCATTTTCAATATCCACAAAGAGCAGATGTCTCTAATTTCTGATCTTTAAAGAGAAGCATGACAAGAACATGGGTTATCATAAGGCAGGGCAATACCAGCTCATCAACCTAAAAGGATCAAAGGTATGAGGAAGCCACCACCATAAGGTGCAGTGGGAGACAGGCAGCTTTGCAGCCTATCTGAGGGTTCTCAAGTAGCAGGCTCCATAAGCCACAGAATTCAAAAGCTACCTCAAAAACCTAACTTTGACAGAACCACAGAAGGACAGATATGTGCAACCAAAGCTAATGTGCCTCAGGATTGGATTTCATGCTTCTGCACAACTGACATTAAGCAGTTGGCCTATACTGTACACTAGCATGCTGTGAGTGTTCCCAGCAGAGGGTCCGATCCTCCATGGTAACGCTCTTCAGGGAGCTCTGGAAATGCTTTAATTATTAAAATGAATAATTCCTACCAACACATTTAATTGGAAAATATTACATGTTTAAATGTGCACTAATGGAAGGGCTCTGAAAATCTAACAAAATAATAGAGTATGCTGTTTGAAGTGAATTCTAGCAATATTTTTTCAGCCAGTAACACCATGCATTATTTATCCTATCTCTTTTTAATCCTATCTGATAGTTTATATGAAGAAGGAATCACTGGAACCTCAGAGATAAAATGCAAATCTGTGAATCGCCCCCTGCAAGCTTAACCTGCCAGTACTACCTCATCCTCTTCCTTGCTTCCTGCCCCCTAGTCTCCAGGAAAATAGCTCAGCGGATTTATTGCTGTAGTATAAGCTAACCCCCTTCCTCAGCACTAGGAAGACTGTGCAGACCAATGAGTTACAGGAGCACTTGTTACTCAGATTTGTTACCACAGCCTGTCAGAGACTGGGCACATCTAAAGTCAAGAGAAGGCCAATGTGAGTGCTGACTAGTGGGAGTCACAGTGGGAAAGGGCAGACAATAAGGTGTCGGGGCATAAACATCACCCA
Organism: Nestor notabilis; assembly: GCF_000696875.1. NCBI lineage: Eukaryota > Metazoa > Chordata > Aves > Psittaciformes > Psittacidae > Nestor > Nestor notabilis. Next base: position 74,963 of record NW_009925863.1, on the reverse strand, counting down.
GCCAGGGGAAGGAAGGATAGGTGTGAACAGGGGTAATCAAAGAGGTCACAAAACATACCTGTAAAGAAGGTTAGGTGCTAAACACGTTTAAAGACATGAAGCAGTGGAAGGCAAGGATCCTACCTGAAGTTGCTGAGCCCATTTTAGATCAAATGGCAAATACACGATTTCACAGTTGGAGATGGCTAAATGAGTGAATTTGCATTCTGGCTTAGGGGAGGGGCATTAAGAGAGGGATTTGTGCCTCCCGATTAAGTTCTGCCAAACCCAGAGCCCACAGTGAGCATTTTCAAAGGGAAGGACTCACTGGATGTATGACAGGCTTGTAAAGTGATTGTACTGGCAGGCTTTGTCTGATCTAATCTAAGAAGATTTTGCTAATGCCAATCTTCATATTTCTTTGCATATTTTTTTCTTTCTCAGATGGAAAATGTGTTATCTTCTGGATGTATGCATGGTGGAAAAATCAAGAAGCCACTTTCATCTGAAAGTTACTCTCTTTCTCTCAAAGTCTAGTAGGAACATCAAGAGATGCAGGAAAGGAGCATTCAAGACAGTTTTTGTAAGAAACAAGGTCAACAGAAGAGGAAAAGTCAGAGTGTATTTTGAAAAGAAATATTTTTGCATTGAAAATGACATCTATTATTTTAACTGATGCTGAGCAGGACCTGTAGGTAACAGTGTAAACCCATTTTTTCCTAACTGGTTTCTGAAAAAAGCAACTGCAATGCTTTCTGAGTTCTTTCTTCTCATCTCAAACCAGAACTGTAGTTTGCCACATTTTTCTGCTCATAGTTACACTAAACAAAATTGTGGAGATTTTGTTATTTACTGCAAATATGGCACTTGTCAGGTCTTCCTCTTTTCTGTCTTTTTTTTCTCTCTCTGTATTCATTAGCTGCAGGAGCATCATGAGAGTAACAAATTTTACGGTGTAGCTGCTGACGATTTCACACTTCTGGGCTCTAAAAAAACAGGTTCTGTAGCTATCTTCGGCTAAAAGACCAGGCACATCCTAGCATCGCAAACTTGTGGGGGAAGCCAGCAGTCCTTTATGTACCACTGACACGTTGGGCCTGTTTGGGACTACAACACTTATCGGTATCACACTACTGGCAATAATTACTGAACAGCTCCACTGCAGTGCACAGATGAAAGGCAAGCATACCTACTGCTCTGGGATCAGCACAAGCCCACCTGTTACGTCAGATTTGAATCTGCTGTAATACTGTGATATCTTGCCTACAGTTTGGCTATTCTTTTTAACAGCTCCCCTTTGATTATGTGCTTTCTGCCTAACTTCTTTGTTTAATATTTGACATGCTGTGCTTCCTTCAATAAACTGCTTGCTCTTCAGAATCTCTTGAGACTGTTTCTGCTGAGTTGGACATCAAAATTCAGCTCCCTGAAAGGAGTCTCTAATATTTACACAAAGCTGTACTTAACGGTTCCAGCCCATAGGTGTGATTTGCAGCTCTGAGTAATTTATAAATGATAACAACAATGGTCTCAACTCTCAACACATTTGAAAACAAAACAGAATAAAATAAAAATAAAAAATAAAAATTAATAATAAAAAACAAAACTAAGGCAAGGGTCTTCCAGCTCAGAAATACAAATGACAGGGAAAAAACGTCTCCTAGATAAAAAGAGTTAAGTGTCTGCAGACACTCCAGCGACTGCAGGCTGCTGTATTATATTGGAGCAGGAGCTGGAAACATGGTTATACCTCACAAGGAGAATTACTTATGCTTGCTGGAAGACACCATGTGGGTAAAGAGAGGCAAAGCTGTGAAAGCTGTTGCCTCCAGTTTCAAATCAGTTTCCTGTCCACATGGTGAACGGTCTTGATAATTCTGGAAAGTGAAATGGATGATTCTGGAAAGCAAGCCTCAAATTCAGCATGACAGAGTCTGTTCTACAAAAACTCATAAATGTTAAAAAAGATGCAAGAAACATTTATGTTTTATAAATGTTTTTAAGATGAACCTACTGCAAGTAAGTCATACAATGCTGTATAAAGTATGATTGGACATAGAAAGATGTTTTTATGAGTTAAGTGTTACAGAGATAGTTAGCAATTTTAACTACTATTGAAAATAATGAAGAAAAGTTTTCCTGTTATAGTTAAGCAGAATAATACTTTTCAGTTTCAATAATTTTAAGATATGATGTTGGCTTTTCTGTGGAGCCAAAAAGCTGAAACACAGTTTCTGTTCAGAAACATCTACTGTAGTATCAGATCTCTGTTTGCAACTCCATGTAGTCATATCCTTAATGAAAAACAAAAAGCAAAACCCCAGTAAAGGGAGAGCACAACATTTAAATTACCTATCAGCAAAGCAGAAATTAATTCAGATATGAATTAACCTTCTTTTATCTTTGCTGTTCTAAAATAAGTCTTGAAGGCAAGGCCTGGCCAGGCTCTGGGCCAAAAGATATATCTTTTGACCTCTAAAGCTTTATGAAAAACTTAACTATAAAATAATCAAATTGAAATCCATTTTATTTCCAAAGTTTAAAATATTGCATTATTTCCAGCTGCCTGCTCAAGGTAACTACACGGAGAAAAATGGGGTTAACATGAGGTAGTGTAATTGCACACTGAAGACATGGCAAAAACAGAGTAATCCCTACCTTAAAAGAAAGGGAAGTGCCAATTGGACAGGCTTTTATAGACAAAAGGTTGTCCAGAGACCTGAGACCTAGAATTACAGCTAAGTTTTGGAGAAGTTCAAAATTAAACAGCAGATATCCTCAAGTTTAATCTTGAATTAATACAAGCAACAACTTTCTTGGTGTTTGTTGTTTGGCTTTGTTTTACAGTAATACAATTTTATAAAAGGTATAACTCACCAGTCTTCCTGGGGATTGCAAAGGTGTTGGTGACGTTGTGGGCAGAAAAGTGAGAAGGATTTTTGATTATTTTTTTTCACACTTAGATTGCATCCCATCTAGACAGTGTAATTTCTCAAGTTCAAAGAAAATCCTATCAGTATTCACATATGTCTTTTCCCACCCCTGTATCTTTTGCTTGAGGCTGTCAAGCCACTTCAGCATGACATCTCGCAAGCTCTGCACAGGATTCACTTTTGACCAGGAGGGAGGTAGTTCTCTATCCTACTTCTGAACATTTTGAGATGACATGGACAAAATGCATAGCAGATGTGCTGAAAGATCAAGGCTTTATTATGGTTTTAAAACCCAGCATTGTATTCTTGACATTCAATTGTTTTACCTGCCCTGCTGGCTGACATCTGGGGAATGCTGACAACTCTGGGTAATCTTTAAGCTTTGTCAATTTTTTTAGCTATCTAAACAACAAAACCTTAACATTTATTCTAACTTGCAATTTCTCTTTATAAAAAATTAAAATAAAATAAAATAAAATAACACGCCCCCAACAACAACAAAAAAAACCCAAACCAGAAGTATGGCAAAGAGAAATGCTTTTTTGAATCTTTTTTATGATCTCCATGAAAGAAACTGATAGGTTGATTCAATACAGAATACTTCTGCACATGGCCTTAAATTGCCTTTCCCTCAACACGTGCTTGCACCTGTGTTAGTTTCAGTGAAAACTCCAGGCTGCCATGGTGTCCCTTCCTCTCTTTAAGGTTAGTGAAAATATTCCAGCTGAGATTTACTTTAAAGGTGTGTCCTTTTTCATAAAAAGTTGCAGCAATCTTAGGCAAACAGAAGAACAGCAGGCAGAAGGAATTCTTTAGCTAGCCAATGTTCCTTATTTTATTTTCCAACAGAGAATCTTAACAATCACCCATTGTGCTGGAAAGCCACATGATGGTAATATAAATTCACTGATGCAAGCCAAAGAGCTACAAACCTTTCTAAATCAACATAAACATATCCCCAAATCCGTGTGTAGACCAGCCGACATGCGTTCCCTCTGTTTTCCTAGGATCCTTGCCCAAGGCTGGTTGTGCTTAGAGCCACGGGTGAGTGTGAAAGATCAGAGAAGAGCTCGGGTTCACTGCTGCAAGGCACCAGCCACCCCCCACAGCCAGAGACCCTGGCTTCTTCCTTATCTAGTATCAGCTGAACTGTTTCTCCAACAATATATTCATACTGCCATATGGGAAGGGAATGCCATCTGTGCATGTTGCATATCCTCAGAGCAGAGAGTCCTGTGAATTTCTGTAACTGCAGAAGAATTTGTATGGAGACACAGGACAGTGCGTGCTGCTGAAGGGTATTGTAGGGTTTGGGGTTCAGAATTCCCATCTTCAGTCAGTGAGAAAAATAAGTTTGTGTTTTATGGAGAAAGTCACTACATGCTTCTCTGATTCTAGTTGTCCATCAGTTAAGTGAAGGGCAGTAATAGTTACACATTTAGAGAGGGTGTATTAAGAATTAGTTATTTGGATACAGAATTGTAAATAAGATACGTAATTCATATGTCATAAAGATTGTTATCTTTGGTACATTTGTAAACATGCAGAACAGAGTACCCATACTGTAGAAACTAAACCACAAAATGTACTTCAACTGCGTTTCATGTATCAAAGGGCATTTACTGCACAACTTGTTCCCCATAGAAGTGCAATACGTGAACCAATTATTTATATAGCCTGCATAGACATCATTTTGCGCTCTGAGGTATTTGATGTAAGCCAACATCAAATATAAACTCTCCTTCCCCATCTCGAAGGGTTGTCTTAACAAGACTTGATTTTGATATTATCAGAGAGAGCAAACAAAATAATTAAAGTAATACATTAGGAAATTGAAAGGATCAAGATGGTAGTCTGGTGGATTATCTGTAATGCAAAACACTTTCAAAAAGAGATTGGACGTGCTTGCTATCTTGAGCTGTTTGACTAAGGAGAAAAACTGGGTGCTCCACTTCGTATTGGAATTTTGTCTTGTACAAAGGGAACTAGGGAACAATAATTTTTTAAATAATTTTAAAAAGTACAGAAATGCTTGAGGCAGTTCAAAATTTCGCTTGCACTAATGTTTTTCCTAAAGACAGGACTTCCTTAAATTCTCCGTGCTTTCAACTGGAGAAGAGATGCTCAAAACTTAACTGTCTTTAAGGACTGTACTGCTGATGCACTTTGTGACTACAGGAAGGATTTTTTTGGTTTTCCCCAGCACTAACATAGGAGTAGTGTTTCTTTATAAAGTAATCTTAAATTCTTCAAACAAAAGGCATATATTAAAAGATTGCAAACAAAATAGCTGGTGTTGGCCAAGAAAATTTATCTGGGGTGCTCTCCCTTTTGACCCTGGAAAGTTAACTTCTGCTATCACTTCTGAACAGAACCAGACCTTTGTACAGCTCATGTACTTAATTTTCCCAACTGTATAACTGGAAGGAAATGCAATCCCTTGGGTAGGTGAAATGAGTCACTCAAAGCCTTTTTACTTTTTCCCATTCTTTTAGAATTAGAAACTCATTTATGAAGTGATTCTCATCTTGGTTTGGCAACACATTTGAAATCCTTCTAGCAGAGAGGAGTCTGGACCAAGATTTAAGGAGCCAGCTAGGTGGCATGTTGATTTTCAATGACATTCACATGCAGACTCTTACACCAGACTTCTAGAAAGATATCACAGCATTTTCAAACTCTAAAGGTTGTCATTCAGTGGCAGAAGGAGGATACCATCCATGGCAGAGACAAGAAATGCTGCTGTCCTAACCTACCACCAGTGAGCAGGGCTGGCACTGGCTGGGGTGGGGACACCACTCAAATAATCCTAGATTGCAGGTGTCTTATTGCTTATCTATTCTCAGGGCAACTTTTCTCAATCTTAGAAATGAGAAAACACTTTACAGCCAAAATATTAATGGATTTTTTTTTCAAATTAATATTTGGAGATAGATGGAACAACCTACTTGATAATGGATTCATTAACTAAGCTGCTACTCAGTCTGTTTAAGCAAGCATTTAACAAGAAAAGAATGAGTCCTTTATAACTATTTAATAACCTCTCAATCTTAATTCTGTGTACTAGTTACAGGTACTTAACTATTTCTGCTCAGCGTCAATCAATTTTGTATTCCCTCCCACAGAAGAAATATTTTATGTCTATAGAAGACTTGGAAAAGAGTTTGTGATTGAGTGGAAGGTATCTATTCACCCTGCATATATGCTAATAAAGGTTTTGAAAATCATTGTCCCTTATTTAACAGCATGTCAGAATATGTGGACTCTGCGAGTTCATGATCTATTTCTTTCATTTTTGTGCCCTCTAGTAGTACAAATCCAAGAGTAGACTAACATGATGAACGATCAGCTGTGTCATGACTGTGTTATGCATATAAATATTTTCACTATTTCTTTTACATTTGTGGGTTCTTCTGATTAAATGATTAAAGAGGAGTGAGGTCTAATTACAGTTTTGAAGCTGTTCAGCCTTCTCTAGGTTCTAGTCACAGGCTAGAGGACACTGCTGGCGTTGTAACTAATGTAGATTAAAACCACAAAAGAGAAAATTAGATGGTGCTGGTGAAAATACAGGTGTTTTGTATCAAAAATCACTGGACAAAAAAGGACAAAGAGTTTGATCCACAATAAGGATCTGCCACAGAATATTCAGTGTAAAAAGACTGTAAATCTGGAAATGTTTTAATGCATAGAAAAATGTATCAGGAATTTCTCTTTAGATGTTTCTATTTCATACTTCTTTTATCTGCAAAATGATTTTTTTTCCCTCCAGCAATTGATCCTTTCTCCTACCGTCCATAAAATGACTTAAGATGTTAAATAACTTAACATCAAAGCAGAGCTAAAAAGTGAAAATTAAATCGAGTTAAATTGAATTTTATTTAAAATAAATTAAATGAAAGTTTAAAACAAAACAAAGTAAAATAGCCTAGGAGAGCCTAGAAGAGCTTAGAAGAACATTCTAGTTAAAATTCTTGTAGCCTAGACAGAATACAAGGCAGCAAAACATAAGGGACACTGTTTCTTTAAGAAATACAAATGAAACTGCATGCTTTCCTATTCAAAGAGTATCTCTGGAGGAAGGGAACTTTCACTCTTCAGGTAACCAAAGCTTTCCTAAAAGAGATCAAACACCTTTTCTCTCTCAGATTGATTCCAAGCAGGGCTATGTCCCTGAGAGTTTATGTTCTCCCTTCCCTAAAACACCGGTGTCCATGGGCTTTGCCTCACTCACGTATCTAGACTACCATGGCTGCACTATTTCTGCTATTTACTTTCTTATAGTTGATATCTTTTGGAAACCAAAACTTTTTTGTGCATAAGAAGCAGTTGTGATTATCAGTATGTTACAATAAAATTAGTACAAGGCAGTGGATGCTAATTGAGAAATAGTCCATGCAGCTTTCCAGATGGTATTAAATTTCTTTCAATGAGAGAGAAAAATAAGCCAAAACAAATCAAGAAAGTTTATCCATAAAGGTATTGGACTGTTCATATAACTCTGATTTCATGTTTATACTTCAACCTTATACCACATACTCAGGGCTTGGGTTCATGTAAGAGTTAGTGACACCTACAAGCCTCTTCTGATGACTTTCATTCAGTGAAATGTTATAAAACTCATATGCAAGGTGGTAATTCTTTCCATTTAAAAACAATTAGAGAAAATAATGAAAAATTTTGCTTTGTACGTCCATCCTTGAATATGTGCCTCTGCTGGTTTTGCTGAGGTAAAAGTTTCAAATCTAGTTTAAAGTCAGGCTAAGTGGAGACTATCATGCCTATGCTACACTGCTGCATTCACACAAGATCTCAAATTATATTATGAGCTTCTAAAATAGCTGTAAGACTGAGCCAGGAGGCTGTGCTGAGCAGTATAGTTTAAGTATTCTGCAATACAAACATGTTCAGATTATCTAGAATGATAGTTCAATAATTTCAGCACAAGGTGCCAAGTTTTCAAAGGGTTTCCATAGCTGCTCCTGCAGTATTGTTGAGGCATATGTTGGTACTTGAGGGAAAAAGACTGACTAGCCAGACATACATGTGTGTGTCTGTGCATGTGTGTGTGCATCTTTTCATTTATATAAAACCGGGTTGTTATACTCTGAACAAGAAAAATTAAGATGTGCTATCCAAAACTCAAGCCAGAATTACTCTTTTTGTTGTTCAACAGCAGAAGTTTTCACTAGTACAAATAAAAGCCACGTACTGGACAGCATTAGCAGGAGCGCAAGCATCAGGCTAAGGGATGAGAGCCTGAGGCTGCCCAGCACCAGAGAGATGTCCATAAATGAGCAGTGGAGGTCACTGGTGAGGTTACAGGGCAGCAGGACCTGGCATGCAAGGAGGGCCTGAGGGAGGAGTGTTGGTTCAGACTGGTGTAGAGAAGAGGAAACAGATGGCTGGTGTAATTACAGAACAAAAGCTGGGAGGCTGGATGTCTCCAGTCCAACCCTCTGCTCAGCCACAGCTGCCTCGAGCAGCTTGCTCAGTGCATGTTATAGCTGTCATAGCTTTAAGGATGGAGATACCACAAACTGTCTATGCAGCTTGACCCCAGACTACCCTTACAGAAAGAAGATTTTTCCTAATATCTTGTGAGAATTTCTCCAACTGGGCCACTAAGTAGCTGTAGACAGCACTAAGATGTTTCCTTACCCTCTTTTCTTAAAGCTGAGAAGACTTCAGTAGGATATAATAGCATACACAAGGACTGGAGATCCCTCTTACCTTCAACTTGTCTTTTTAACATGTCTAGGGTGTGCAAAACACCCTAAAGTCAGGCATGAATTTCTACTGTGAAAGCAGTGAAACTTTTGTGTCAGTTGTCAAATGTGGTAGTGCTGCATCACAACTTTACATGCAATTTTTTTCAGTGTGCCCATGTAAGCGTGCCCTTTATCAATCAAAATATTTTGCCTTTGCAGAGGTCATCACAAACTGAAACCATCATGAAAGAATCACATCTCAACCAGTATTTTTGCATTTGTCATCAAACACTTTTCTTACAAGAGTCTGGCATGCACCATTGCTGAACATCTTGAAGTTCATTAGTCTGTGTTTTTTAAGGATGATGCATGAATGTGTGATGTGCCAACTCATAGGAAATTATTACGCCAAGACAGACTTCAGAATGGAGCAAAAGTCTTACAGGGAGCACAGTTTTCTTTCTTAAGTGTAATCAGTAAGGAAAGGGAAGAACCAAATATGATCAGAAAAAAATACATTTGAAGCTGTAGTGGAAAGTGTAGAGGAAAATCTCTGATTTTCAGTCTGCTGTTAATGAGATGTTGTATAATCTCTTTGCTCCTTCATCATTGAAGTGCTCTAAGAGGTAGACAGGAGCATGACGGGGTGGATAAGATAGCTGTACCTGTGATCCCTGATAGGATGGATTGCTGAAGCATTACTACAAGGCTAACCTGTTAAATCTAGACAGTGGTGGCAGCAGCCTAGCATGTCATTTAATTAGATAACAAGTTTGAATGTGACAGCTTTCACACAGATGTGACTTATTTTACTTCAAAACCCTGCATTTCTTTTCCAGGCTCAGGACTGCTAAGCATGCTATACAAGTATAGTACATATAACAATTCTTATGAAATTTAAGACCTCTCACAAAAATGCTCTTCACAAAAATGCTCTTCACAAAAATTCATAGCAGTGGGAGAAGGTTACTGTACAAAATGTGTTGTGATAGATCTCCATGCGCAACGAGGTGTTGGCAGAGTTTGTTGCTGGTGACATTTATGAACTCTAATGGTTAAAAAGACAATTTACAGATGAAAAAAAAATACATTTACAGAGAAAAAAAATTAACAGAGAAAAAATCAGGCAAAAATGAGGGTGGGGGGAGAAAGAAGAAAGTGCTGCGTGACCCTGGAGGAACATCCTCCTAAGTGAAGTGTTCTTTCCCATGTAGCAGACGATACACCTCAAAACAGTTTCCCATATTAACACTACAGGTTTTCATCAGGACTTGTCTGAAGTCTCTACTGGCTGTTGGTGCCTATACTGCCCTTACCACTGGCAGGAGCATGCTCTGGTGTGGGCAGGTGTTGTGTGCCTGGCTGGCTGTTGAGCTTTGTGCAGGCACATTACTGGGTCTCCAAATGAAAACCAGTGCTGCAGCTGCAGGATAGGGAAAGGAGGTAATGAATCTCATCCATCAGCAACTGCTTCCCATGAGAACCTGCTTTAACAACAGAGCAGGGGTGGGCATGTGCAAAGGCATGAGACTAGCAGCCTATCAACAGCAGTGTGGGAACAATATGGGAAAAACACTGCACTGGGAGCTCTGGGAAATGCTGTCCCCACAGTGGGGGTGAAAGGGTACAGAGCTGTGAGCAGTAAGCAGCTGTGGGGTTGTGGGTAAGAGTGCCCAAGGTGCTGAGCAGCAAAGCATCATCAGTGTGAGAAGAAAAAGGGGATGGTTGTGGGGTCACTGCCATCAAAACCCACAGGGCTGTCTGCCTCTCGCATTCATGTAAATCAGTGAGGAACAAAGGGTACACAGCTTATAAATGCTTCTGGTTTGAGATTAATAATTTTCCTTCTTCATATATCAAAGCAGTGGCTTCCATCAGTTCTGTAGCTGATTAGGTTACATCAGCTGATCAGCAAAATGTTAGCACAGGATGGCTACCTCTCCTTTGCCATACTTACCTGTTGTAAATCCCCGCACAATCTGCAATCCAACACCTTCTCTGTAGGCATAGAATATGCTCTTCTGTACAAGTCTATTTTGTGTCTATGTCACTTTTTCAAGACAAGGAGAAAGGAACAACAAAAATAAAAGATAAATGCTACAGAGACAAGAATGAAAACAAATGAGAAAAAAAAAGGAAAAACTATTCATTCCATAAGTTCCCCAGAAATAAACTGTGATAAAAAAAATTCAGTTACTTATGAAGTCCAACATAAACAGGGGAAGTTGGATAGTGGTATGCATGGTTAACTTGGGTAGCTTGAACTATTTGATGAAAAAACAAATCTTGCTTCAAAACATTTTTTTCCCACAAAATCTCCATTTGAATTTTATTTACTTGATGAAGACCTATGTGACAGAAAAGCTTATTTTCAGGAAAGGAAGTTTGCTTATGAATATGATAGGTGATTGTTTTGGGGAATCGAAGGATTCCAGTGAGTAAATAATGGAACCAACGAGAATGAATTTTTCCTGATTTTATTGCAAAGGTTAAATTAGGAGAATGGTTAAAGAGTGTTTAGGTTACTTATTAGGTTATATGCTTACCAACCCAGTCAAGGACCCCATGATCAAGAGACCACCTGGTAGATTCATTGTAGCAGGAGAGGAGGCAGGTGCTACCTTGTCAGGCATCCCCATGGAGGCAACGTGGACCTCAGTGGTTGTGAGATCTGCCTCTCTCCCTCTTCTGAGCCCATGGCTTTTATTGGTTAAGAAGTGCTGGCTCGTCTTGGCTCAGGGGGCCAGTCTATGCCAAGAGGAGTGGCCTAGAGGAGTGGTTCTAGAGCGCAGAGGGTCTTTTAGGGGTTGGTAACTTCCATTTACATCCTCCCCTTCCCTCTTCTTCATTGCTATTTTCATCCCATTCCAAAGTCTTCGTCACCTCTAAGCATCCATGGCTGCCTTTGATGGGCAGCATTTGGCTAAGGCAACTGGTTACAACATCCCCTTCTGATGAAAATGATGAAGTCAGAACAGCTGGTTCCTTCTTCTTAGCTACAAAGTTACACTTATAGATCAGAAAGGCTGGGGATGGGCCATCACAGACCATTAACTACTGTGTCTCAGGGCACATACCACCATGTGGTCTGTGTGTGGACCATTTCTGAGTCGAACTAATCGTCCTCATTTGTGGAGAAAGGCAAAAACTTAGCTGAGCGCAGTGTAGGGTAGTCTGCTTTAGGTGACCCTGCTTGAGCAGGGGGCCACCACAAACCAGATCATCTCAAGAGGTCCCACCCAACCTCCACCACTCTGTGACTCATGCCAACCACAGGCAGCTTGGCCTGCCCTTCTCTCTGAATGGTCCTCTCATAACAGAGGAGACCATCCCTCACATCAAGGTCTGGCACGGCATGTGTTCCTACTGCTGAATGCCTATTGGGTTGCAACCAACAGCGGAGCTAAAGGTTCTTCTCAGTGGCAAACAGAGATGTCAAACCAGTCTTGCCCTTGACTATGGTAGGGGTGTTTGGCCAGCCTCAGTCATAGAGTCATGGAATGGTTTGCGCAAGGAAGGACAATAAAATCATCCAGTTCCAACCCCCCTTGTCATGGGCAGAACACCCCACACTAAACCATGCTATCCAAGGTTCCATCCAACCTGGCCTCCAAACACCACCAGGGATGGAGCTTCCACAACTTCCCCTGGCAATCTCATCGTCAATACTGAGTTCTACCTGCCCCCTTCCATTAACAAATCACTACCATAGCAAAGCACACACATATTTGCTTTAGCAAAATAACTACTAGAGGATGCAGCAGTGCGTTGTGGATGCTGGTGGCAGTGGGGAATAAAGCCAAAAACTGGTCACCAGTGGTGTTAGCTATTGTGTTTCTGGACACAGTGATAAATGAGCATTAAGCTAAAAAAAAAAAAAGTCTTCTGCACCAACAAAGGGGATGAAATCAGTATTTGGATACAAAAGCTTTTATGTAATTATGTCCCATGTAAGGGAGATAATTTCATCAATCTCATGGCACTTCAACTTGAGAAAATGAGGGACCAAAAGATCAGCTGTAGTGTATGCTGCCTGTATCACTGAGAGCCAAAGTTATGACCAAGATCCCACAAGTATTTGTATCTTTAAAGATCTACCCATTTGCATCTATTTTTACTGTCTTGTGGAAAGTATCTCAGTATCTGAACAGTACGTCTTGCCTGCAGAGAATAACATGTTTAAAATATTTGTATTGTAGTAACTGCCTGTCTAACAGTTCTCTTCTGGTAAAAGCAGCCATCAAAACTTTTGCTGTGATATAAACCCAGCAATTGCAAAGCAGGAACACCTAATCAAGAAATGGAGCTGTTACAAAGCAGCACATGCCAAAAAGAATGTCTTTCCCGCAGAAAGGCTTTTTTCAAAATGCTAGCACTTCATCAGACCCTGGTAGTACTAAACTGCCAGGGTCCCTGGAACAGGGTTCCCAGGGAAGTGGTCATGGCACCAAGCCTGTCAGAGTTTAAGAAACATATGGACAATGCTCTGAGTCATATGGTCTGGTATCAGGTAGTCCTGCAAGGAACAGGGAGTTGGACTCGGTGATCCTTATGGGTCCATTCCAACTGAGATAGTCTATGATTCTATATGAATATGCCATCAGCATTGCAGGGTAACAAACCTTGGTCTTGAGGTAGACATAGTCTGCTGCTCTTGGCTCTGTACTGTGTTCAAGAGCATTTATAACACCATGTTGCCTGCTGGCTTAAACGTGTACTTAGATTGTAAACTAGTAGGTCTGAATGACATAGTTTTCTAAGCAGCTTCCATTGGGCTGACTCAAGATTTTACTCTCCTTACCACGCCACTCTTTTCAGGTCAAGATTTCTGAACCTCAGCACAGAGAAGGCTATTCTCTTTAACCAGTGCACATATTCAAGACATTTTCACAAAGCTTTGGTCATTTTGCACCCTACTTAGTTTGAAAAGCAAGCCTCCACTTGGAGAATTAAGTACATTAAATCACAACTTCCAGGGCCTGCAAACATTTGCTAAAATCACAGCATTTAGAAAACAGGTATCCAATTTTCAGCTGGATTCCTTTATATTACACAATGACATGTACGTATTGTCATCCAGAGAGCTACTAAAAGCTAGACTCAGTGTGTGTACACAACAGCAGATGTTACAAAAATCTGTTGTGAAAAATACTGCTGAGTGAGCTAACCAAAAATCTGCAGAACTATATTAAAGATTGGGAGAAGGAGAACAGGCATACTAGAGAGAAATTAGTGAGAATTGGTGGATTTGTGCAGAAATTGCAATGAGATCCCATAGCCAACAGAAAGTGTGAGGGGGGATAACTTTCACAGCTCTCAGATTTAAGTTAGGCATAAGTGAAAATCATCATCTAATAATACCTTTGTACCATTTTCAAATCAAAACCTGGCCATGATCGCAGAATCTGCAATATTTGTAAATGGAAGAACATTAAGACCCATAGGAGCCATTTAAACTATTTGCAAGGAAGGGATCAAACAGAATTAATGGTTTAAGTGAATTAGTATATTCAGAGTCATCAGCATAATTAATGTAATTGATATGGACGCTGGAAAAGATGCTGCCTCTGCAGGAGGAGCACGTAAGGAAGTGAAGAGAGGGGGCAGAGGAAAGGAGCTGATTGAGAACAAAAGATGAATCAGCTCATCTTTCTCTTTTTTGACATGCACATCATAGTCTCCTTGCCATCTCTTCTGCCCTGTGCGAGCTCACCACTCCTTTGTCTGCCAATGGCCACTGCAGAAGCGTGGCAGCCATGTGGCTGAGGGGAGATCTCACGAGTATCTGCTCAAACGCAGGGTGCTCCTGCCCTGGGGCCACCTGGACATCCTGCTCTGGTGCTGGGACACCCAGCTCTACTGCCAGCCTCAGTCACCCATGGCCACTGCTGCGCTTCCTCCAGCTCCTGATTGCAGCACCCCGCAACCACTCCTGCAGCCAGGGGGCCACCCAGCCTCGAGTACTTGTCGCACATGTCACCAGCAGCTGCTCTGCACCACAGCTGTTTACCTTCACTGTTGTTCCCTCTCAGACCACCTCTTCCACTCAGACACTCCGCTGTGAAATGCCATTACACCAAACTCACTTTTTAATGCAGTCTGCTGAAGCCTGACAGGGCACAGCTGTGCTTTCATGGGTGCAATTCGCAACTTAACCCACAAGAAAAACATGGTGATGACCTTAAATGATCAAGATGCTATTCACACTGCCAGCCTGGAGTTCTAAGAGTGTCTCTTCTCCTCCTCCTTACCATAATGGTAAATCGTTTAAAACTATCTTAAAAAGTTAAACATTTAACCTTATGTTCCATGCCTCCCATTTTATGTAGGCCTGGGGGTGGCAAGTATAAGGCAGTGTAGTAGGTAGGATTTCTTTGTATATGTCACAAGGAAAAAAGAAAACAATTGAAAGAGTAAGTGTTCAGTGTACAGAGAGACTGCTTTCTTAGGAACCAGCACTACTTACTGACTCACGACAAAGCACAACAGGTAGGCTTTTGAGCATGATGGGAATTACAACACTTAGAATCACAAACCAGTGCTGGAGTCAGTATGGGGTTTTTTTGCCATCATTTTGCCAGGATGGCTTTATTTTGCCATTCTGGACAGTGTCAGCAGAAGCTGTTGCTGGGGGGCGCTGGGAGACTATGCCAGGCAAATGGGGCCACACAGTGAAACCCGTTGATTTTCTGAAAGCAGCAAGTATGGTAACATGTCAAATGAAAAACAGAAGTAGAAAAACAAGGCATTTTTCTCACATTGTCACAGATCATCTCTGTTATCTTCAGCTGTCATGTTTACCCCAAATTAAAAAAGACACAGAAAAGGTCAGAGAAACTGAACTGCTGCAACTCTTCTGTTGCTGCAGTGGGTGGAATCGTAACA
Source organism: Nestor notabilis (assembly GCF_000696875.1). NCBI lineage: Eukaryota > Metazoa > Chordata > Aves > Psittaciformes > Psittacidae > Nestor > Nestor notabilis. Next base: position 59,455 of record NW_009925863.1, on the reverse strand, counting down.
GTGATTAGGTAGAGGTCTCTTTTGTGTGGCATAAGGTTTTTATGTGCAGGTAGATTTGTTATTTAATATGTTGTGAAGAAATAGTTCTCTCATTTGAAGGATCCTGCTAACGACTTCTAGGAGGACAACCTGTCAACAAGGTGGTGGGCAATTTTGCTACAGACTTTTGACTACAAACAATGCATAACTATTGTGCTTGTCAGGTACGTTGCATTCCTATGGGGATAGGAATAAGTCTCAGGACAACTGACTCCAGCATGACTGGACTCTACCATGTTGCCCAGGAATATCCATTTTTTGTATTACCTCTTTCCAGCATTGGCATTAGATGCATGGAAACCATAAGGATCCTCATGTTCCCAGATGTCTTTTGATACAAGCGGCGTATAGTGGATCACAACCAACACCAGCTGGTCAATGATACAGAATGGGTCTCAGGTCACAGAAAATAATAGGTGTCTATCACCACAGCACTCCTTAAATCTAAGATTATAATCCTTCAATCTAAAGCACAAGTGACTGGTGCTCATATTTCTGCTTTGCAAAACCAACATGTCTGATCCCAGAGAGGGAGGGAAAAAAGAGGTCATTCTCAAAAAACAAATTGTTTTTCCTCAGACATATGCTACCATCAAAACCAAATGGAGATATCTTAAATAAACGTTCCTGGCTTGTGAGCTCAAAGCAACCGTTGTATTTCCTACCAAGTTATATATGATGTGTGAGGAATAATACAAATACCACCTTTGGAGAAAATAGCAGCTGAAAGTTTTGGATTTAATCCACTCAATGCAAAAATTTAAAGGGTGGAGCTACTAGCCTGTATTAGTCCTTTTTCCGTATCCTAACCTCACCTTTTCATTGTCAATAGCTACAAATATACACAAACACATCTGAAAGAATAACTGATTTGTCTTCTGGGGATATCAGCTATTTAAACTGCCTCACATGACAGATCTCTTCCCATTACTACTTTTTTACTGTCATTTTCTGTGTAGCAGCTGAATAGATTGAATCAGTAGAAGTGTAACTGGCAGCAAAACCTCTGCTTCCTATTCACACAGGAGTTGTTCAGCTCGCATCATTTGACAAAGTGGATGCAGCCTCACAGCCAGTTATGTGGCTCACAGACTCACAGCCTCAGTGTCAGACATGCAGCGGTTGGTATACCTTTGGTTAGAGCAGAGGCATGCTGCTGGCTGGCAGTGGGAGATGCTAATGGCTGCACTGCACCATGGAGCACCATCTTGTGCCTCCTCTGCTACTCCTAACTGTGCCTCTGTCCTGGGTTCAGCTACAGCAGTCATTTTTTCTCCTTCTTAGTAGCTGGTGCAGTGATGTGGTTTTGACTTTCAGCCTGGGAACAATGCTGATAACACCGATGTTTTTAGTTGTTGCTAAGTAATGTTTACTCTGACCAAGGACTTTCTCAGTCTCATGCTTTGCCAGAGAGGAGGGGAAGCCAGGAGGAAGCAGAGGCAGGACACCTGACCCAAACTGGCCAAAGGGGTATTCCATACCACAGCACGTCATGCCCAGTATATAAACTGGGGGGAGTTACCCGGAAGGCCCAGATCGCTGCTCGGGTCGGGCTGGGTATCGGTCGGCAGGTGGTGAGCGGTTGTGTCCTTTTCCCTTGTTATTCCTCTTATCATTATTATTGGTAGCAGTAGTGGTTTGTATTATACCTTAGTTACTGGAGTGCTGTTATCTCAACTCGTGGGAGTTACATTCCTCCGATTCTCCTCCCCATCCCTCCGGGAGCGGGGGGAGGAAGAAAAAGGGGGGGGAGTGAGCGAGCGGCTGCGTGGTTCCAAGTTACCGGCTGGGCTTAAACCACGACAGCCTCCCATTGTAGTTGTGAGATGTTCATCACGAATGCTGCACAGCAGAGCAAACTGGCATTAACATCCCAGCCTGATGGGGAGGCAGCAGAGTGAGACCCTCTTCCTCCTTCTTTTCCCTTCACTTCTTCCTCTTTTCAGCAAATTCGTAGTGCCTACCTACTCGCTCAGCAGTCGAGACTCAAAACAAGCCTCAGAAGCCAATGTGCTGGTGCTGAAATGCAAAGGCTGAGCCCAAAGGGAAGCCAGCGGCTGGCTGAAGCAGGTAGCATGGGCTCAGCTCCCAGAGGAAAGCAGCAATGCCAATATTACAGTCTGTCCTGGCCTCACCCAGTTTTAATTAGAGTGGAGGTGGTTTTGGTTTTTGCCCTTTGTGGGTAATACGTAGAACAGAAGTCATGCTTCAGTGACTTGTACAGATCAGTGAGGACTGGAAGTTTTGAAGGATGATTTTTTTTGTTATCCTCTGATATGGCAGGTGCTGTAAAGTCTTTGTTAAAATGCCTACGCCACGGGTTGTACTGTGGAAAAATATGTTACCCTAGAGGAAAAAAGTTCAAGCTTTATTTAGCTAATTTTCCCCTGTAGAAAGGTAAGGTTTTTTAAAAAAATGTGTTAATTCCATGAAGTCGTTTTTCTCACTTCCTTCAAGTCATTTAGCCACAATGATGAGACAGTGATTAAAATGGAGACTAAGTAAATCCTGCATATGTAACACTACGACTTCTGCCGAGGAAAAACAATACAGATTTTTTTCCATGCCCAAATGGCCCAATTAACAGATTGAGTCCTAAGTAAGGTCACAGTGCCCTCTGCTGAAATATAAAGCCCCACAAGAAAAAAGAAACAATGCTAAACACCCCCTCCAAACTGACATAAGAATAATATAATTCCTGCTCAACATATAAATGATAAAAATATTTTCAAAATGCCATTTGGCTCCTCAGGCTTTCCTTTCACAGTAATGTAGTTGGGAACCATTTTGATTCCAGCTTTGTTGCTCTGCTATGTAAACTGTGTAGCATGGCTTATGACAAAAACCTCAGGAAGCATTGCTGACATTACGGATGCAGACATAATTGCTAGTGGAATGTCTTTCCCTTACATAGATAGAGTAAATAAACAGTAAACTGGTGGCAGTCTTCTAAAATAGTCAGTAGAAAGTGCAAAAACATGGGGGTTTTTATGTTCTCCAGATGACCTCCATACTGAGTTAATGTTTAACTTCACCTTCCACTGGAAGAGGAAGAGTTAATAATAAGTGTAATTTTTCTGGCTGTCTTTTTTCTTAATGGGTGTGGGAAACCACAATGACTAAGAACAGGAGAAAGAACATCTAATAGATGTTTAAGGCTGAACTAATGTCGACTAATGAGCTTTAGACATTGACATCTGGAGAAAAACTAATCTGGGATGAGGAACTCTGGAACAGGCAAGGAAGAAAGGACTCAGTAGACAGAAGTGGAAACAGCCCCTTCTGATATGCTGTGCCAGGAAATGCGTGGGGCTTGATCTGCTGCACAGTATTTAAAGAAGATACATAGGCACTGGGTTAGGAATAAACAACTCCACAGGCTCTGCTACAGCATTTTTGGAGCAGGCTGCTATTGCAGTTATCAGCTGGCACCAAATATCCCAATGCGGTTGCCATCCTCTGTCTCCATCTGCACCTTTCAGTCTGATCCTGAAAGATGAAACTACCTTTATTGGATGCAGATCTGCTCTTCAGAGCCTGCAGACTAATAGCCATTACTTTGACATAAGCACAGCTTTAAAAGGAAAAAGTCTAGCTAGCAAAGAACGTCAGACTCCTACCTCCCAACCAAGTTCAATTTCTCTTAGTCTCCAATGCATGGTTGCCATATTTTATTCAAGTGGCAACAACTTCTGAGGTTTTGCTGTTGTGCTTTTAATTAAAATGTAAAGTGGCAAGAGAGCTGTGGCAGAGATACCTGAGAACATCTTTGCTGGTTGATTAAACCAGGATCCTCAGTCATGCTGAGAGGTAGCCTCAGATTTTTCTCAACAGTTTACTCACAGGTTTTTGTTTGAAGATGGACATCTGTTGGAGATTTTCAGCAGGGAACACCTGGAATTTAATGCTCAAGATGCAACAGGAGCTAAGAGCAAGTAATATCTCTTCTTCAGTAATTTGTGTTGTCTCCTTTAATTTTCCCTTCATTTCCCCAGTGCTCCCACCCAAGATACTCTCAGCTGTGCTCACAACAACCCACACTTTACGTTTCTTAATACGAAGCTCAGCAGATATCTTCAACTAAGTTCACCCAGAGGTTATTCTAATTCCCTCCACCAAGATTTCAATTTAGAGGTTTACATTAATGCATTAATTAAAGTGACCCCCTTTTTATTATAGTAGCTTCACCTTAATCAGTTAATGTGATGGCAGTTCTTTCTTTGTTGCTTTGCCTGGCAGGGAGATCTTGTTAAGAGGATGCAACATCTGCTCGACAGGTGCCAAGTAGTAAAGCAATATGAGATCCCTGCCATTTGGCACTGCTTGTGCTGGGTCCAATGATGCTGGAGCTGCAAACACCCCAGCAAGCGACCACTCCTCCCACACTGGTTCCCATCAGCCCACCGTTACAGGCTGCAGCTGAGACACACCAGAAACACCTTTTGCAACTAAGCACAAGCCTCCCAGGGGCTGATAAATCCTGTTGTAGTTAATGCTCCTAAAAGGCTCAGAAAAGCTGTGCTTCAAGACGATTCACTCCAAAATGTTTCACTTCAGATCTATTTGGCTACAGATTCTCTTTTATTTCTGGGCTGCTCAACCACATCCTTTCTCACACTGGCTGCTCGCTCTGGCCAGGCAGGTGTGACATCTCTGCTTCTTTTGTGGGAGCTTGTGCAAATTTTCTCTGAGTTCAAGACCACATTATGCACAGGAAGGCTTCTGCGTCTGTTGGCAATGCTTGTAAAATCAGTAAGGGTAAAGTTTTGGATTTGCACATCATAGCGCTTCTTGATTCATGAACATTAGCTACTTGGAGGTACAAAAATGTAACTTCCTTCAGTCAAAGCACTTTATAACCTCACACTTTCCTTCATAAGAGAACTTCCCTTTTTCTGTTAATAGCTCAGTGAAATTTATTTTGATAGCAAATATATTCACCTGCCTGCATCTGTTTTCCCTCGTTGGTACCTTTTGATCTAAGTACTTGTCAGAACGAAAGCATGCATTATGCTGTATCTGAATCAGAGGTGACCATGGTGTTGAAAACAGGAGTAACTGCTTCTCTGCAGCTCTGCAATAAATTCCACTGTGGCATGACAGAGGAAGGAAATCAGTAGCTGCTGTACTTTTGTTTGCTCTGCCAGTGCCTTGGCCTAATACACTCTGTTCCCTGGCCCCTTTTACGGAAGAGCTGTTTCCTGCATGGGAACCCATTCCTGTTTATGAATTTATCTGAAAAAGAAAAATCATACCAGCATTTGCAGACATTTCATTCCTAAAATCATCCTCTTCCATGATGAATCAGTTCTCTTTCTGGGTATTCGGTGATCCCTCCAGATTTTCTCTGGGACAGTCTCTACACACTCAGTGAAAGAAGCTTTTTCTGGATAAACTTCAGCTACTTGGCTGGAAATCAAACTATTTATATATATATAAACTTATATATATATAAAATTACTGCCTTGGATTTCAAAACCATTCCTGAAGATCTGGGTATCCCATTCCTAATGCATTATGTATGTACATGTGGACTGCATTTTCTTGATTCCCATGTAATTGGCTTCCCATCTTCCAAAAAAAAAGGTGTGCAATTGTATCCATGCAACTTACCCATCTCACATTAAAAATAAGCCACGCTATTGCAAAAGTATCAGTGCAAAGGAAGATGCAGACAGATCTGCAAAAGTCAATGAACACACATAAAACCCACACTTGTCCCCACTCTACTGTTATATTGGGAAACTGTTTTGTTGGAGGTTTTTGTCTCAAAAATCTCACTGATGGCTCCTCTGTGTGCAGTTGGATTCATTAATTGTATAAGGAGCTTTACAGATCAAATATAAGAACTTGGTTTGCAAGAAGTAGAAGTTAAAGCAAGAGTTAACAGACTGCAAAAAGAAAAGCAGAACTAAATGCTCTCTTTAGGTGCCGAATTACTTCTGCAACAATTCTCAAGAACAAGAAAACACAGGTACATTCAAGCACTTCTTGCTATGACCTGATAATTCACAGGTTAAGTGTTTATGGGGTGACAATTTGAAAAACTTACAAAATGTCAAGAGTAATGACTGTCTTTAGAGATCAAGGATTTGCCTGCACCTCTATTGTTGTGTCTCTGCCTGATGAGAAATGTCATCTCCCTTTGTACTTTCACATTGCAGGTATATTCTAGCAAATGGCATGTCTCTGGTCAGCTTTATTACTTCTGCCTAATATTTCTGAGAATTCTTAATGTTTACAATCAAGACTCAGTGTTTGAGTCTTTTAAGTGCTTGATCAGAATTTGGTTAACTAACTGTAAATGGGGGTTCACATATTGGTTTTAATGTATGTATATCCACCTCTGAGAGGGAAAACACTGTTTTGACTCAAGCTTACAACAGACTGTGCTCTTAACAGAGCATTTGCTTCCCTATTAAGCAATGTGTCCAAGGGCCTTCCAGCAACAACTGTCCTTAACAACTTCATTATAGATTCCTGGCAATTTTCGATGACATTTATCCTTTCAGAGATCCTGAACACCAGGTTTTAAAGAGCGGAACTGTTTCAACACAAAAATATTTTTGTAATTTCAGGATCTACTTTGGGAATGCAGTTATATAAAAGCTCACATATTAAACAAATATGAATCTAGAAACTGAGGTTCACTTAAGACCATGGCTTACTACTTATATAATCCGTAGGCTTGGCATACGCTTGTTAGTGTGAAGTTTATTAGCTTTGTTTTAGAAACTTGTATGTCACTACTAATAATAATGTCATAGAGTCTG
>NW_009925863.1:38042-52437 GCF_000696875.1 Nestor notabilis | reverse complement strand
GGGCGGGGGGGAGGACAGAAAAGTGCACAATGACTTAACTGTGAAAGTAATGAAACTGAAGTTTTGTAAGAAAAAAGGCAGCCAATTATTCCTGTAAAGACTGGATATCAACATTTCTAAGCTTCATATTGGTTCTAACTCTGTACTCTGGAGCATTAACTATTTAATGTGGTTCATTCAACATGATAGCTATGGAAGAACAAACCCACCCTGACTCCCAGACTACAAAGGGTCTGTTTAATGCTTAGTAATCAATACTTGGAGTGGGAAAATAAGGGTGGGAAAACAGGATAGGTCCAACCCACTGCCCAAGATCATTTGGAAATAGTGGAGAAGAAGGATGGACAATTACTCAGAAAAATCCATAGGCAGCAAAACATTGGAAATACCAGAAACAGACATTTTATGGGAATAAGATACTTAAACAGAGCAGCATCCCTGCCCTTATGAACTGAGACAACCCTGTCCCTACAAAACAAAAGGAGAAAGGTGTGTATGGCTTAAGGGAAAAGAGACTGCAAACAATTTTTTCTTGAACCCTCCATTTCTTTTCTTCTATCTCCAACTGTTAAAGTCTGACATGAGCTCTTACCTACATTTGTCTGCTAGTTAGCAGAAGGAACCCAATGGCAATTGTGCATGCTGCAATGATTCATGTGATCATATGTACTCCTATCTTCTAATACTTTACATTTCACTGTTGTGAAGGACAGAATAATCTGATACAAATGTAGGAATATTAAAAAAGAAAAACGTAACCCAGAACATGCTGCCATATGAAAATTTATATTGCACTATTACCAAAAAAACACCCTGTTAAAAAGCAGAAAACTGTAATATATACTCCTGAGCGATGCTCATCATAGAATCATTTCTCAGAAATAGAAATGAGACCACAGATAACTGTGATGTTGTTTGCTATGACTGAGCATATGCACCAGTCATTTGCACCAGAGATGGAAGAAAACTATTAGATCACAGCTCACACCCTGCAGATGGAGAAAACCATCTCCCGCTGAAGAACATCACAGATATTAAAATGACACGTCATCATCTGAGATCCATCCCTAAAACCTACCAATTACACGAAGCACACTCTGAACTGAACCTAGAGTAGCTGTTGAAAATGTCACTGGAAATGCTTCACAGGAAAGAGACAGTCGTACTTCTGTTCATAGCAGTTCTAGTACAGCATTACTAGTTATAATCTTGTACACGCACAAAAATAATCCTGAAATATCACTTTGTTCTTATGTTCTGTTTAGAATGAATTACATATAAAGACAGGCCATTGCATGTCTTAAGAATATTTCCTCAGGAAAAAAAAATTACAAATCCAGACATTCAGCTGTCACACCATTCAACTTGGACAAAGATGAAACAGAGAATTTGCCTCCCAGGCATGGCAATTAAATCTGATTTGTACTTTCAAATACAATAGAAATAGAAAAGTTGGCCTTCAAGGACAAAATTTATACAGACTGACTATTTTGAAATTTCTCTGTGATCTGACCAAGCCGATTTCTCACATTACACCAAATCCAACAACCATAAACTTTTCAAGAAAAACACAAGTCTCTCTGAATTTTTTTCAGTATGGTTTAAGGGAAGGACACGAGAGCAGGCACAAGATGACATATTAGAAGAGGCTAGGCTGATCTTAGAAGATCCTCAGATTGCTCTCTCCCAAAGCTTTTCCTATTGTATCCAAAACCTATTTATTTTTCAGACATTAATCACATAAAAAAGTAGAGGCGAAACTTCTATGACTTGCCAGTCCCATCATTCCACTTATGCAAGTCAATAGCCAAATGAGTCGTTTGTTTTTTTGGGTTTTTTTGGCAAGTTACAATTGTCAATACAATTTAATATGTGAAATTGCGGAACACCAAGGCCACATTAATAAAAACCTCATAAATTCTCTCAAGCCAATGGTGGCCTTACACACTTCAATACTGAGTATTATTTTACACATCTAACTAGCACAAGACACAGGGTAAGAAGGCAGCATCAGGAAAGAAAAATATGCTTGTGGACTCTAGAAAAGGACAGAACTCTGCTTTAAGTGCTAGAGCAAATATACCTAGCAGAGACGAAAAAGTAATTACTGGGAAAAGCTCACACAAATGCAGTTTTAAAATTCAGATGTTACTGCTTTTCTTTGCACTTCATAGGCATTTGGACACTAAGATGACACCAGCATCGCCTTAAACAAATATAGCTGTGACATACTGTTTTGACCTCCATTGACCACTGCACCCTGTAATACAGCTATCACCAACCTCACTACACTTGGCTTTTCAGTCAGAGCTGGTGACCACCCTCAGATGTACACCCTTCCTTCGTAATGTGAAAAGGAGTTGAGGGGAAGCTAAGGAAATCATAAGACTTGCCCCAAACAGGAGAACTTATTTTCATGTCCTAGGTCAGAAGTCATCTGGGACCTCAGCTACCACTGCAGTCCTACAATAAAGGCAGAATTAAGCCTATTTTTACCTAAAGGATGTCCTTGCCATCATCGCAGGTCCTAAGGGATGGGTCCTCATGTAGTAGATTTTCAGTGTTGTCTTTGTCCAGAGAGAGCCCCCTATTGATAGCACACTTAATGTGATCTGTGGTCCAGGTAGTTTATTTATTCTTTTATTGTCGTTATTAATTTCTTTAATGAACAGTAATACCATCTGAGCAAGGAATAGGAATCAATCTATCTGTATACAGAGTCTGACCCTGAAGAGGTGACTACAATGTCTTTTGGGCTGGGCTTGGGGCAGAGATGCTTCATTTTTAAGACCTGAGTTTCAGACATGAGGTGAAAAGTGCATGGGGTTCAGCCCTTGCACACTGCAGCAGCTGGTGTGCTTGGAAAAGAGGGCCTAGGTACATTGCCAATTTCCACTGCACACAGCCGCAGCGGCACCCGGGCTGGCAGCCACCTCCGGAGGTGGTGGCCCAGGACACTATGTGTCTCAAAGCAGGGCCAGCTGCAGCTGCTCCTCCCCAAAGACTCCATAGCCTCTCTGGCAATCAGTTCCAGTGCTTGATCACCCCCTCAGTAAAAGTTTCTATTCTGTTTGTGTGCAATTGCCTGTATTTCAAAGTGTGCCCACCGCCTCCTGTCCTGTGCCACTGGGCACCGTTGAGAGTAACCTGGCCCCATCTTCTTTATCCCCCTGCCAGGTGGTTACAGACAAGGGTAAGATGCCCCTGAGTAGATAACAATACCGCACTGGCCCCCACCAAGCTGAAATGACTACACTCAGCAGCTCAGGCAGACTTGAAGAGGACAGACTTTGGAGACAGGCTCGTAACTTGAGTCACGAGCCGTGTCTCTGTCCTAGCATTACCAACTTGTCTCTGACTGAAAAGCAGGATACACTCCATAAACTTCAGAGGTCTGTTGGTGTTTGAAGTTAAGTCATTTACAGTACAAGGGGTTTCAGCACCTCCCATATGAAGACAGGCTGAGAAAGTTGGGGCTGTTCAGCCTGGAGAAGAGAAGGCTGTGTGGAGACCTCAGAGCAGCCTTCCAGTATCTGAAGGGGGCCTATAAGGATGCCGGAGAGGGACTCTTCATTAGGGGCTGTAGTAATTGGGCAAGGGGTAATGGGTTCAAATTGAAACAGGTATTAGGAAGAAATTCTTCCCCGTGAGGGTAGTGAGGCATTAGCACAAGTTTCCAGGTGAAGCTGTGAAGCTGTGGCTGCCCCATTCCTGGCAGTGTTCGAGGCCCAGTTGGATGGGGCTTGGAGCAACCTGCTCTAGTAGAAGGTATCCCCGCCCATGGCAGGGGGGTTGGAACCAGATGACCTTCAGGTCCTTTCCAACCCAAACCATTCTATGATTCACATAGCATACATTACAGAATTACCTGATACAAGAACAGAAGAGATACAAGATTTTATTGTCTTGTCAGATGTAAAAATTTATGCTATTTATCAAGTGTTTAAATTTAAACAAACAACACCACTTCAGGTCCAACTGTCCACCCTACCTCAGAATACCCTTGACACTTCCAAGTACAATTTTTACAAGATGGCTTAGAACAGCAGAATCTCATAAATAATGGCAAACTTCACAACCCTGAAGGTCACTACCTCATCGGTATTTCTCTGCTGAACATGACCCACAGAACAATAGAAGTCTTAAGACCATTTTAATCCCCAAACACTATCACTACTGCACTCAGAACATGTAAATCACATTGATCTGCATTAGTAACATTGAACATTATAGCTAGTCTTTAAAGATTTACCACATTTCCCCTAACAAAACCCTTTTTTTTTTTTTTCTTAAACATTATAGAAGACCTGTGCATCAAAACAACTGCAAAATACACAATCATCCATTTGGCTTGGTTTTACAATAAAAATTACATCAGTCATGTATTTGTTAACTTCATCTCTTATGTTGTGCTCCCTTTCCCTCCCTTCTCACTCGGCAGTTTAACTGTAGCACTGAGGTAGCATATTTCAATTGAACAGAATAATATGTCTGCTACTGTGCCTCCTCTCCTTTAAAGCACACACACAAAGAAAAAAAAAATCCCCACAGCTTTTCAATTTCTTTGGAGAAGATGGGCGTATTTCCAGCAGCCATTCCATTCTGAATTCAAAGCGCAAAGCGTCTCTGAACGGTAGATACATTATACCAGCTAGAATGAATGAGAATATATACAAAGGAGGAACTATGTCAGTTTTATTAGAACTATGGTTACATTTTAGCTCGATGGCACCTAGTGTTCCCTATTGTGAAATGCATCTTTCTAGTCTCTGAAATGTAATTTCAAAGACAGGATTCTTAAAAATGGCAGCTGTGCCTCAGTTCTCAGTGAAATGATTTTCACACTATCTGTAGAAATAGCCAAATAATTGTTAACAAAACTGAAAGAAATCAAAAGGACCTAACATAAAGTCAACAGGAACTAGCAATATGAGTATACTAAAAGAACTGAAGTTAAGGCAAAGCATGTAACATGCCTGAATGAACTGAGAGCACTTGCCATTCACTTAAAAGGTAAAGCTGTGATAGCCTTTGTGGGGGGCGGAGGGTGAGGAAGGAAATATGACTGCAAGAGTAGAAGCCTAGTTTCATAATAAATTGTGAACAACAGTATCTCAGCTTTGCCCTTCTGGCTAGAAGCTTTAAAAGAGCGAGCCGCAGCCAAGCTGCACCCAGGACTGCAGCCTTAACACTCAGACTGTTCACTGAAGTAACTCTCACAGACACCTGTATATTTAGGGGTGAATAGTAAAGAGGTGGTAATTAAGAATGGTAGTAATTTTCTACTCTGATGGCACGCACAGCCATGTTAAATTCTGTTGCATGATCAAAATCCTCACTCAGCCCTGGGCCGGGTATTTGAATACCCCCTCTTCACCTTTCATACAGCAAAGCAAAAACCTTAATGCAGTTAAACCCCTTCAGTTAGCTGAATGCATGGGGGAAATGGTTTTTTAACACCTTGGCAAGCAGAGTGAGAATGTAACTGAGCTGACTGCTAAATAAACCCTCAGGAAAATACCTAAGCAGCTAAGTGACAATGTGTAAGTTACAATGACCAATTCAAGCTGTTTATGGAGACTTTAATGTTAGTCTTTCAAGTAATCCAAGATGCACTCCAACTCCTGTTATCAACAATTTAAGGCTTTTATAAACACCCTCTTACATACAAAAGGAGTATTAAACAGAAGGAACTTGTTTACAGTAAATACAAACATCTGAAAAATCTCTGAAACCTGTTTATACAAATACTAATAAATTCTTTAATATTTTGTACAACTAGAAGGTGCGCAGATTGGCATTCAAGCAGTCAATGCTGGCAAACATCTGTCAGACAATAACATGAATTACATGGATAACAACATAGTTTAAAATGCCATAAATTAAAAAATGAGTTAGTTCACATTTTTTCCCCAGCTTTTATGTACATCTTAGTCTTTAATGAGATCGTGTCGCCTTCTTTAGAAGCTCGAGGTCTTTCCGCCGGCTTTTGATTGCTCTGGCACAGCCATACTCTTCCAGTTGCAAAGGGATATACTTTTCTATCTGAACAAGCCCATGCCCAGCAGGACCAGTAAACAGCTTAATCCAGGATGGCTTAAAGTTTCCTCTGTAGCCCAGAAATGACACGCTTCCTGTGACAAAACCACTCAGTGTTACCGAACCAGCCAAGCCTGAAGCACACCACATGCTCCTCTGAAATCTTCTCCCCAGAGTATTCAGGACATTAATCCACTCTCAGACTCAAGTACACCCCGCAAGGCAAGACTTATTCAATATTCAGGATTAAATACTCTTGAAATCTTAACCTGGAAACATAGCTATCAGTAGTTATAAAACCTGTCTTCTTAAGTCAGGACTTGTGTCAGGGCCCTGAATGGGCAAGAGCTACCCTATGTGGCCTATAAAGTGATCGTGCCTTAAAACACCAACAGCTGCTCATCTCAACCTTCAAATTTTGTTAGAACAGGAAATACTAGCCTGGCACAGGAGATTGTTTGTAAATAGATTCACTGGGTAAGGCACAAATACAGGCTTTGCGGAAAAAAGTCTGGGGCCCTTTTTCTGTAATCCACAGGCACAAAGAACTGCCAGTCATTTCTCTGCTTTCCACAAGCTTCACACAGCACCCTTGAGGCAATGGGAAATATCTTCTGCCCCACCTCCTGAAGGGCTGCTCACTCTCTCTCCCCCTCCACCCCAAACAAGGCTGAAATGCAGCAGCCCACGCCAGTACAAACTGGCAGACACCCTTCACCAGCTGCATCCTCCTCACACACCCTTGGAGAAACCTACCACGCCAACACAAACACACAGACCAAGGCAGGTCAAAGAAATGCACGAAATTTCCACCAACCGTTGCTCTGAAGATAAGGTGGTTTGGCTGTCCCCAGGGACATTAAGGCTTCTGATAAATTATGAGGAATTGCTACATCACCTCTTGTGCTCAGTAGAACGACAGACCTGCAGCAGAGACAGCATAGAGACAGCAGCTGTTATAAACACAAAGTCTTCTAACTATTCTGCTACATGCTTTTACAGCCAGTAAAAGCATGTCCACTTGCTTAAGAGTACTCATGTGATGTTATTTCATGACATGGAAATAGTCAACCCTCTCTGAAAGCAATACCTATAATAATTTTTTTTTTTTTAGATTGACTTTTAAATTTAACTTCAAAATCATTGGAAAGTGTTACTGAAATATAGTACAATATTTTGTAACAAAAATTAAAGTTTAGATATTGATCCAAAATTAATCTTAGAGTGCTGATTTTTCCAACATTAACTTTTTACTCTTTCTTCAATGATATGCAATTTTCCCCCCTAGACAGGGAGAGAACAGCATGATCTTTTGTAATGTATTTCTTGTCAGTGCCCTTAAATGACCTTATTAAACAAAGTTACTTGTTTTCAGCAAAGAAGTGTTATTAGTGTTATTATATGATGTTTAATTAAAAAAAAATTCTTTTTGAGCTGAAAGATAGGAAACACTGGAAAACTGTAAGTGTTCAAAATTTGAGTTGTTTTATATTCTCAAATAAGACTAAATTATCTGTTAAAACACTTGTGTATTTCTTTTTTCCCCTCAACCTGGATATGTTTTTCTCACTTTCAGTACTTCTGCATAGACATCATTATTCAAATCATAGAATGGTTTGGGTTGAAAGCGACCTTAAAGATCATGTAGTTCCAACCCCCCTGCCATAAGCAGGGATACCTTCCACTAGAGCAGGTTGCTCCAAGCCCCATCCAACCTGGCCTTGAACACTGCCAGGGATGGGGCAGCCACAGCGTCTCTGGGTAACCTCTTCCAGTGCATCACCACTCTCATAGTAAAGAATTTCTTCTTAATACCTACTCTGAATCTAGCCTCTGTCAGTTTAAAGCCATTCCCTGATGTACTATCACTACACATCCTTGTAAAAAGTCCCTCTCCAGGTTTCTTCTAGGGCCCTTTTAGGCACTGGAAGCTGCTCTAAGGTCTCCCTGGAGCCTTCTCTTCTCCAGGCTGAATAAGCTCAACTCTCTCAGCCTGAAAGGTGCTCCATCTCACTGATGATCTTCGTGGCCTCTTCCAGACTCTCTCAAGCAGGTCCAGTACTGCAGGTGCAGTCCTACCCGAGTGGAGTAGAGGAGGATAAATAACCTCCCTCAACTTTGCTATGTAGCTAGACAGCAGAGCTACAGCTTACTGGACGTACTGGAAATAAATGGTCATTACACGTACCTTTGAGGAATTCCAGATTTTAAATAATCATATACATGCTTAATGTCTACTCCAGAAAATAATTTGTTTCCCAACACCGTTCCAGTGCAGGCATCAACTATAACAGTAAGTATACCATTATCCTTGAAGGAAAACATAGTGTCATTGACCTGAATGGGAGGAGAAAAAGAAAAAAAAAAAAAAAGAAATTTTTCTTCCTTTCTTAAAGTTAATAAATCCAACAGCAACTCTATGGCACTCAGCATTAATCTTCATTTAGTTTAGACATAGTGGGATACTAAGTTCCCTACAAGTACTTGCTTCTCGCTGGTATGTCTTCATTTTCCCCCTTGAGGAAAAGCTTTCAGTAGGAATTCTGAAATTACACTGAAACCTTCAGTCTGTAGCTTATACAGGGAGATCGTACATTTCAGGTGACTTACTACCTGCCTCAGACATTGCTCCTGCTCTGCGTATCTAAAATTCAGATACTGAACCACCTGGACTTCTTGGCAATAAATAGTACACTTAATCTCTCTCTGCAGCAGCCCAGTTCCAACCCAGTTTCTTCCTACACAGCACTCTTACTGCTTTGGATATGGCACACACATTCCCGTAGAAGTTTGAAGCTGCTACTGTTATGCTGCCTATAGGCAGCAATTTCAACAACACGGATTTAACCAACAGTTTGTTTGGTTTTGGTTGTTTGGATTTTTGCTTGTATTTTGTGTTTCTGGGGGGTTGTTTGTTTGTTTGGGTTTTTTTGTGTGTGTGTGCGTGTTTTGTTCGGGTTTTTTTGGCCCCAAAGCACCCATCAATAAATAGATATCCGTCCAGATTGCAACATGAATCTGAAGATTTTAAACTCGCCCTTACTGCTACAATTTTCTCACCAGCAGTAAAGGATTCAAATACAAACTGGGCTTTGGAGCCTCATTTTCTGAGGTTAAAACATTGGCTTTTTGACTGTTTGGATTTTAAACTATGAACCAACACTTTCCATTGAAGTGAAGAAAAGCAACATCAGCATTATATAGTACTGTAAAACTGTTGTAATACAAACTGCTAAAAAGAAAGAAGAAAACCATAAAGAATACTTACAGAAATAAATGCTTGCTGTCCTCTGCTTAATTCTTTTTTATCAGATGAATTAATCTGCACAAGGAGGTAGTTTTTATGAGGATCGCTGGTGAATACCATCTGGATATCAAATGAAACATGTTAAGTACACATATCCATGTGCCTTCAACACTTCATTGTGCCAGACAATTTACAACAGACTGCCCATTGCTCCAAAGCACATGCATCAATTTACCAGTGGTATTATTTATAGTACTAGCAACGCTAGTAAGTATCATGATGAATAGTGTAACCCATTTTATTCCTTACTTTCAGAATTTTTCTCAGCAAAACTAGAAAATGCAATTTCAACTTCATGATAATAAGCAAAGATCCGAAAAAGAAGAGAGCAGGTTCCCAATACCATACAGATCTCTGCAGCAAAGCTATCCTACCTGGAGTACAGACACTGCTGTAGTACAAGACATTGGATCTACCTACATCCCTTCCCTGTAGCACTTTGAGTGAAAAGTGAAGCGGTATTTTTCAAAGAACAAAAAATGAAATCTTTGTGCTACAAGGGACTCCCTGCTTTCCCTGCATACAGGAGATAAACAATATGACCATTGCAAACTGGTAGGTGCAGTGTTGTGTGCCAAAAGACTGAATTTTTGTCTTAGACCAATCAGACAGCAACACCAACTACACAGTTCATAAAGGTTTTTCTTGCTTTATTTTACCTGAGTTGTGCCGCATTTCATACACGGTACAGTAGTTTTTACTGGCATCTGTGTTATGACAGTTGGTCGTTGGTAGTACTTTGGGTAAGCTTTTGCCATGCAGTAACTGATCCCTTTTGCCGTATCTTTGGTCACAATCTTGATCCTTTCACATCCCTGAGATGAGCAATAACTGTGACCATCCCTATTATATTTGGCTTGAAGAAATAAAAAGAGTAATCTACACAAAAGAGGGAAAAAAAAAAGAACTAGGTCAAATGCTGGAAGAACAGGTATTTATGTTACACCTAACGTCTATATTTCATTATTTTCAGAAGCAGAGAAATGACAGTACTCACTTCTGCAGCTTTGTTGAAGACCTTTTAAAAATATTTCCAGTTTATTAGAATTAGTAAGTCTCTACTGATATAGCTGCACTTCCCAACAATTAAAGGAGACATCATTATGAATGCATATGCTCCAAAAAGAACAGCCATTCCTCAAACCAGTAGTTTGCAGGAAACAAAAACCAAACTGCAGAGCATAAATGTTTTCTTTGATCACAGATCTTTGCAGATAGCCAGCAGTAACTCTTTGGATATTCAGCTTCACCCACCAGCTCTGGACAATGTAATTGTACTGCTGCAAATGCCTGGAAATGCAACTGGGGGCAGTGGTCATTAGTGTTCACAGTACAGTGAGACTAGTAATTCTTCTCTTACATACTTATCACTGTAGCTCTTAGAGAAAAGGAAACAAGCATCTTTTCGAAAGCTACATTCATCTGCATATTTACTACAGACAAAGTAGCAGATAAGGGAACAAAAGAAATAACAAATTATAAACTAAAAATGAACATTCACAAAACATACAAGTGACATACATAGGACTTGTTTAAGAAATGGTCAGCTTTGGGTAAAACATCTCAGAAGGACTGAAGAGGCCTCTGTCAGAAGTATTTTTGAGAAACGAGGACTTTTAAGTGTTTTGACAAAGCTGTAAATGGGTTAAGATTTTCAGAGATACATTCTTATAATGTTCTTGGAACAGAAAACTTCTTGGAAATTTCTAGAATTTTCAGGTTAACAAGAAGGCACAAATTTTCCTTAGAAACTTTTAAGTTACTTCCTGAAAGACACTCCTCTGCAGCATGCCAGATATACTTTTTTTCCCAGGCATGGGGTAGGAATTATCTGTGGCAATTGTGGTACTCTTGGAAAAATGACAACCACTGTATTTTGAAGATTCAAAGTCACATATTCTTTCAAACAGTCTTTGGGTTCCTTCACAACAGCTTTACTCTTAAGAGATATGTCAATCAGTTGCTTTTAACACTATCAAACTGGACATTTTAAGGTTAAACAACATCTTCCAACACCACCAAGTTACAAGGAGTTACCCAGTACTGCTGTCGAAGTAAAACTTCTTGTCTGATCGATTCTTTTCAAGCTCCGCCATTGAAGATACAGGCAAGTAGCGCTCCACCTTGCTTGACAGGGCAGATGACCGCCTTTGAAAGGTTTCTAATGCTATAATGAAATCTGTATTTGGTTGATAGCAAAGACCAACACGAATCCAGTCATTCCTAAAATAAATAAGTAAATAAATAAATAAATAAAACAAACCCAAAAAAACCAAAAAAACATTTGATTTAACCTTAGGAACAGTTCAGATGACGTCACACAGCAAACACAAAAAGCTCCCAAATGCGGTATCTTTCTTCCCCTCTCTATGCAGTTTGACTAAATGTTACAGTAAGTTTGATACTTTCAGAATATAGCTAATTTTATACTTTAGACATTTAATAAGTTTATCTGACAACAAAATCAAGTATGCTAACTATTCAACTCCAATCCTGCTCAGCTTCACTATTTGCACACTTCCTTCTCCAAACAATTTTCCTGAAAGACACTGTACCGGACAAAAATTTAACTTTAGGTGCAGGTCTACTGCTTCATCCCTTGCTTTTCATACTTCAGCATTTGTAATCACAAAAAAATCCAGCCCACAATCCACTGTTACTGATGGCTGCAAACTCTCACACATGCTAATTCTGCAGAACATTACTTCAGTATTGCCTTATAGATCAATAACATGAAAGAACATAAACATACTTGTTGAAGTTAATGAGATAAAGATAGGTGACATTTGGAGCTTTTCCATTCCAATGTATTGTGTAGCCCTTTTGGAGCATCACTACTGGCTGGTATTGTTGAAAGACAGCTCTCTGATTAATACCTCGAAGAACCATGGGGTTGGCTGGGTACTCATCTCGTACAATAGTCATGGACAGATTCTGTCCATTCCATGTTTGGACATAAACCTATATGGTATTAAGGAGGATGAAAAGAAAGAGAAAAGGTTAGGACACTGTGCAAAAAGAAATGAAATAGCGAAGAATAATCAGTAATTATACAAACAGCTGCAATTTGATGTTCTGAGTTACGCAATACAAAGATCTCCTGAAGAAAAGCCCAATTAAAAAAAAAGTACTGTAGATTTTGCTAATTTTGCAGACAAAAAAGGGAGGAATGGAAAAAAAAAAATAGACAGGAACCAGAACGCGAATCAAATCTGTGTGAGATTTGTATTTATAGGTGGTATTTAACATTTCCACTTAAAAAAAAAAAAAAAACCAAAAAAAAAAACCACCAGCCCTTAAAAACCCACTCTGTGAAAAAAAGACAGACAGCTCCAGTGGAAGAAAACACCTCCAATACAAAAATGCTTTAGTGGACAGGGCTACAACACAGAACTGCTGGCATGCATATACATTTGGTTTTACCTTGCAGCATTTAATACTGTAGTCCCACTTTGTGTGCTGAAGGGAACATAATATACACAACTAGCTGAGAAGTGTAATGTTCATAAAAGATTTTTAAAACTTTGAATAATTTTTAAATTCCAAGATAGCTGATTTTGCAGTTCTTAAGACTTTCCCTGCACCACCACCTGCCCCGCCCCCAAGTTATTGTTATTGTAGGTTTGCCTCAAACATAAAGGTACAGGAGTACTAGCCTGTGCATAGGTCCCACTGCAAACCACTCCACTCCATTCTGTAATATTAATGCATTTGGGGTGTTGAATCAAGTAGTTATCCATTCTGCCCACATAGGTATTCTTGTAGTCAGTCACTGAACCATCTAGATCATGGAATATTGAGTTTTTGTCACCATCCAGATCTCCTTCTTCAAACCAGGGACCAGGTTTTCCAAAGAAAGCTTTCAAAGAAACCTGGCAACAACAATTAAAATATTTATTTCTCTCTCCAGGCAAAGCACAGACTAACACACTTGCATATCTGCAGAAACACAGGAATTTAACAAAGTTGATTAAAAACCTTATGAAAAGGATAGAAAAATAGACATTTTGATTTTTAGTAACAGGCTCTGTCCAGGTCTTGCTTCTGAAATGTTAATATTTGCAACTGAAAATTCATTACTAAGGATATACCATACCTTACAAAAATCTCTTTTTACCTTTACCATTAGCCATGAAAGAGATTATTATGGCAACGTAGCCTACATCTCCATTGGTATTATTTTTTTGTTCAGGAGACAAAGGATACACCCTGGGTGACTTCCAATCAAGAAAGAAACTCTGGAGTGGGGATATGTGGAAAAGATGACCTAGGGCCAGCCATAGGATGTTTATTTTAAATACACCAAGGAGAAAGCCATTTACAAGAATAAAATAAAACTTGCATTAAACTTACATTTGGACCAAACTTCACAAGAGAAATGTTGTTTTTTGGTGTCATCTGCCACGGATTTTTCATTAAGAATCCAACTGCACTGGTAAATCTGTCTGGAGTTGGCACAAAGTTTTTGAATGTGCACTTGGTAAGGTGAATAGGTCCATCATAAATTTGAAATCCTCTGATTGGAAACGTCCTGTTAATTCAAGTAAATATTTATAGTATCTTGTTACAAAACCCATGATAAACCGGAACTGTGTCATAAGTACATTTCCTCTCAGAGGAATCAAGAGAGCAACATTTAGAAAATGACTTGGAGGTTAGATCTTACTAAAGGAAAACTTTTTTTCTGCACTTATCTAACACGTCAACCCTCCCGCACTCTGATGTTTCCTGTTAGAAGTGCTATCACTGTCACTTTGCAAACGTGCCCCTTCCCCAGTACAGGAAATACAGCAGGAGAATAATACCGCCCGGTCTTTGACTAATCATGGCAACTGGGAGAAGTGCAGGCAGAGTGGAGGAAAGCAAACATGATTTTTAAGTTCAAGAAGGAACACCCAGGGAACTGAAGGCTGGTACACCTCAGCTTGATCCCCGGGAAGGTGATGAAGCAGCCAATCCTGAAAACGATTTCAAGAAAATGAAGGACAAGAAGTGATGAGAAATGGTTGAGAGAGTCCCTTGGGAAACAGTACTGAAGGAAGGCTGGAC
>NW_009925863.1:0-38011 GCF_000696875.1 Nestor notabilis | reverse complement strand
CAAGGTGTCACCAAAAGTCAGGAGAATAAAACTCCTTAATACCAATGTAGCATTAAAAAGCAGGCATTACTTATTATAAGATATAAGGAAGAAGTTCTTCACAGTGAGGGTGGTGAGGCACTGGAATAGGTTGCCCAAGGAAGTTGTGAATGCTCCAACCCTGGAGGTGTTCAAGGCCAGGCTGGAAAGAGCCTTGGGTGACATAGTTTAGTGTGTGGTGTCCCTGCTCATGGCAGGGGGGTTGGAACTAGATGATCTTAAGGTCCTTTCCAACCCTAACTATTCTATGATTCTATGATTATGGCGCTGGATGCACGGAGGACAGCTACTCCTAAATTGCATGATGATTCTTACAGGTTTCTTGCTTACAAGCATCCATCTCATATGCATTATAATTCCCAGAAATCTTATACATACTATAATTTCTTCCCAGAACTAATTAACATGGATTACTACCCACAAGAACATGCACAGTTCATTTTAAGTGAGGGTCCCAAGGCTCTTTCGGACCCCTTGTGATCATATCTTTGTTGACCTTTGGTTGAACTTCTCTCATTATCTTCCTTTTACTGTCTTAGGTTGGCCTCTCTTCTGACTTTGTGATGAATGATTCCCAGTTCACTGAGCTGGAGAGGCACTTTGTGAACAATGGTTCCTAGTTCAGTGAGCTGGATAAGTAAAGAATGTTCTTTACCCATTGTCTTGTTCTTTCTTGACACATGTATGGTATTGTTTAGTTAAAGTTCAACTTGGTGGTTTGCTTCAGCTAACAATCAGTAAAACAAGTCCTCTCCTATCAAAGGCACAGAAGCAGACATTCCCTATGTGCCAAAAGTCAAACCAGTGGAGAAGACCTGCCTGGCTGAACAGATATTGGTGGAACTCAGGAAAAAAAAAAAAAAAAAGAGAATCTACCACCAGTGGAAAAAGAGACTGTTGCTCTATGAGGAGTACAAGGACGCTGTTTCTGCCTGGCTATGCAGGCAGAAAATCAGAAAGGTGAAGGCACAGCTGGAACTTAATCTGGCTACTACTATAAAAGATAAAAAACCATATTTTTATAAATAAATTAGCAATAAAAGGAGGGCCAAGGAGAACCTCCATTCTTTACTGGATACTGGGGGAAACTTAGTCACTGAGGATGAGGAAAAGGCTGAGGTATTTAATGACACCTTTGCCTCAGTTTTTAATAGCCAGACCAGCCACCCTCAGGGTACTAAGTTCCCTGAGATGGATGACAGAGATGGGGAGGCGACTGAAGACCCCATAAATCATGAAGAAATGGTTAGAGACCTCCTACTCAAACATATACAAGTCCATGGAGCCAGATGGGTCACACCCAAGAGTGCTGAATGAGCAGGCAGAGGAGCTGTATCAATGATCTGGATGAGGGGATTCAGTGCACCCTCAGTAAATTTGTGGACAACACCAAGTTGGCTGGAGTGTTGATCTGCTGGAGGTCAGGAAGGCTCTGCAGAGGGATCTGGACAGGCTGGATTGATGGGCTGTGGCCAGTGCTGTGAAGCTCAACAAGGCAAAGTGTCCCACATTTGGGTCACAACAACCCCATGCAACACTACAGGCCTTGTGAAGAATGGCTGGGAAACTGCTTGGTGGAAAAGGACCTGAGGGTGCTGATTGATGGAGCTGAACATGAGACACCTTGTGCCCAGGCAGCCAAGGTGGCCAATGGCATTCCGGCCTGTATCAGAAATAGTGTGGCCAGTAGGTAACGGCCTCAAGCTGCACCAGGTGGGGTTTAGATTGGATATTAGGGAAAATTCCTTCACCGAAAGGGTGATCAGGTGTTGGAACAGGCCGCACAGAGAACTGGTGGAGTCACCATGCCTAGAAGTATTCAAAAACCATGTAGATGAGGCCCTTAGTGACACAGTTTCATGGCGGACTTTGCAGTCCTGGGGTAACAGTTGGACTTGATGATCTTAAAGGTCTTTTCCAACTTAGTGGATTCTGTGATTCTGTGGTAATCATCAGCACGGATTCAACAAGAAGCAGTCATGCTGGACCAATTTGATAAACTTCTGGGATGAAATGACTGGTCTGGTAGCTGAGGGGACAGCAGTGGACATGGTCTACCTAAACTTCAGCAAGGCTTCTGACACTGTCTCTCTCAAGACCCTCATGAAGTATGGGATGGATGAGAGGACAGTGAGGGGGATTGAAAACTAGCTGAATGGCTGGGTGCAGAGGGTGGTGGCATGAAGTCTACCTGGAGGTGAGTAACGCGGTGCACCCCAGGGGCCAATACTGGGTCCAATCTTGTTCAACATCTTCATTAGTGATCTGGATAATGGAGATGAGCATAGACTCAGTAAGTCTGCAGAGGGCACAGAACTGCGAGAAGCAGCTGATACAGCAGAGGGTTGTCCTGTCATCCAGGTAGACTTCAACAGGCTGGAGAAATGGGCAAGTGAGAACCTCATGAAGTTCAACATGGAAAAATGCAAAGCCCTGCATCGGCGGAGGACAACCCTACGCACCACTGAAAATGACTTATAGGTCCTGGTGGAAACCAAGTTGACCGTAGGCCAACAGTTGTGCCTTTGCTTCAAAGAGATAAATGGCATCCAGGGCTGCACTGGGAGATGTGTTGTCAACAGATTGAGGGAGGTGATCCTTCCCATCTGTTCAGCATTGGTGAAGCCACACCTAAAGTACTTGCCTCAGTATGAGACTGATAGGGAGCTACCGGAGAGAATCCAAAGGGCCACAAAGATAATCAAGTGGTTGGAGCATCTCCCATAGGAGGAAACACTGTGAGACATCAGACTGTTAAACCTGGAGCACAGAAGGCTCAGGCGGAAATCCCATCAACATATAAGAATCTCTGAAGGGAAGGTGCAAAGAAGATGCAGCCAGGCTCTTTCCAGTGGTACCCAGTGACAGGACCATAGGCAATGGGCACAAGCTGAGAAACAGGAGATTCCTCCTGAACATGAGGAAACACTTTTTCCACTGTAAGGATGACTGAGCACTGGCACAGGTTACACGGAGAGGTTGTGGAATCTCCATCCTTGGAGATGTTCTAAAACTGCCTGAACATGAGCTGGACAAGCAGCTCTAGGTGGCCCTTTTTGAACAGGGCAGCTGGACAAGATGGCTTCCAGAGGTCCCTTTCAATGTCCACTGTTCTGATTCTGCTTGACTATACCTCATATATCACCATCACATTAACAACTTCTTCCTAAATGGCTAAGCAGCAAAAAAACAGGGGGGCCTGTATCTACCTTATCCTTCTTTCCTGTTTTTTGGCACTACGTTAAATGAGTACCACAGCAAGCAAGAGAGAAAAGGATCATGATCAAAGACTGGGATTTGTCACAAAAAGACTATAGTCTCTAGTCCTAAACTGACCCTTGAAACACTTTTACCTGAAAGCTTTTACTTTCTCTCTTCCAGGCCCAAATGTTGTTTAAAACTAAGGTCTCAGGAAAGTAGAATAACTTAAATATCTATGGAAAAGTGACCTGTAGTAGAATCAGAAGAAAACTGACTCAGCAAAACGGTGAGAGAGATACTGCTCCACACAAAGTGTTAAAAACGAGAGTGACACCTTCAAAAGAGTCCTAATCTCTCCCAGCTCAAGCAAAAGGGATGTTTGCATCTGATAACAGAGAAGGTTTCTTGTACCATTTCTACCTCAACCATAACACACTTACCGATTTCTAGGCAGAGTGCGTGCCTTGTTGTCTATTCCGCCAGTTCCTGCATATTTATTTTGGCCACCTGAAAACCCGTAATTCTTGCTCTCACCAATGAACAGTGACTCAGATACCTCCTGGCTGGCACCTTCATCATTTGGGAAGCTCCCATCACTGTCAAAGCAACGTCAGAGTTAAGTTTTCAGCCTCCCCAGCAGATGAACACACCAAGGCATAGTGACAGTACTCCTGAAGCAGAGCAGTCTAGACTTCAGTTACAATATACAGAAAAATAAATTTAATAACTAACAGTAACACAGGCTGTTTGAAATGCCAGAAGAGAGCTGAGCATTACACTTTTTATCTCCCTTTATAGTGCAGCATTCTTTAACAGCCTACTTTTGGAACCAGTCTGCCATAACCTACATTGCAGCAATTGGCTTATTCCTTCATTTACTTGATTCTTTATTATTAGAAAGAGACTCTGCCCCCTCAAAATGCTCACCCCCTTTCTTTTCCATTACTTTCTTTCAGCTGTTCAGGAGGAAAACTCAAAATGCCGAAGGAATCATACAATACCAAAAATATATGGATAAATGTAACCCTTCTGGTGAAATGAAAGCAAATTGTGGTGTAAACCAAGCACAGCCTGAAGTAAAGTACAAGCTTTGGCAGCTGTGTCAGCTTACAGCCTTTGTAACATCAGCTGCACCACCGGAAACAGAACTAGGCCCAAAATAAAACTATGACTTTATGAAAGTAAACCTATTAATTTTAATAGATGGATGCATATTTTCTAAGCTAGACGAGAAAAACCAGAAGTGATTAACATAAAGTACTCACCTAGCAAATGTCAAACCTATCCCATTGTCTGCAAACCTAAAAGAAAGTTCAAAGCTTCAGTCATATTTTCTGGATTATCCTACAATAAGCTACTGCAAGAGAACATCTTGCCGTGCACTGATGAAAGTCTTGATTTTTCTATTAGTGGAATTTAGAACCACCAACACTTAACAAGTATAAAAATGCTGCTGTTAAAAAAAAGTTATTTTACCACAGATAGTATGTTTATACTGAGGTATCTCAACCAACTTTTAGAATTCTTTTTATTACACAGTTTCTTTTTGCCATTTAAGGTAGGTTCTCGTCTAACCACATATAAACCTATTTCATTTAAAGTAGTGGGATGGTGTGAAAGCTGTTCAAGATACTGAGAAGTTCCTTGAGTTAAGCATCAGTCCTCTCTTACAACCCTGTTGGTAATGCATTTTCATGAACAAAGCTTCAGGGGAAACTTCTTAACAACATATAGCTGTTTGCTTCCGGATACCTACCCAGAGTTTTGAATGAGGATATCCCCTCCCCTGACCCAGGCCCCATGATCATTGTTTTTGAAAGAGATTAATCTGTCAATCAGGGCAGCAACTCGGGGTTTTTCAGGGTCTGCATCTTGATGAGGTCGAAACCTGAGACAGATAAAAACCCAAACACTCAACATGAGAATACTGTTTGCTTTACATATGTCATATATGTTGGGCTGAGAAAGCCTGAAACATAAAGACATGCTCATCTGATGTGCAAAATTCACTCTGCTCCATGTTTGTAATTGCAGAAGCCAAAACCAGGTGCATCTCAAGCTCTCTATTTCAGGGAAAGGTTTTCTGAGGTAAAATGAAGCAGGAACATAAAACTTCTCTTGTCCAGTAACTCTGAGAGACTTTTGCTCTATCTCCCTAGTTCCTTTAGTTTCACCTCACCTCCTTTTATCCCCTTGCTTTTCATTTTTGCTCTCCCCAAAGTACTCCCTCCCTACTTGTACTGCAGCATTAATGTCAAAGTTTGATGGAAGGAATTAAAGCTCCTTGGAAAGATACACAGGCCTGACATGCACTATACAAAAAAAGGCTGGAGGTTTGTCTAAATGCTCCTTCAAATCTTTCAAACTCTTCTGACCTTGAGGAGTGCTCCTTCTTTGAGCACACTCAAGATACTTTTCTGTCAACCCAGATACTCTGCATTGCTGTCAAGATGGTCTTACACAGTAAATTATGGCTGGAATTGATTTTAGACAACAGGAAGTAACAACTTGATTAAAGACTGGTGGAAGCTTTCACTTGCCTATTCCCAGTATCTCAGACAAAAAGTAATAAATCAAGAAAAATATTACAAAAATCCATTTCTGGGTGGATACGTATCTTTAGATATATAAGCGCCCTTATCCCAATCACTTTGTACTCCAATTTCACTCTGCCCTGCCTCCCCCACAGGGGAGGAAGGGGAAAAGGGGTAAATTTTATTTTTTTTTACTGACAGTCTTGGGCTCCTCAATTAATGTTTAAATCCCTTTAGTTCGGGTCCATGTACAATAATTAGTGGCCTCATTCAGTTAGAGAGTGCCTTATTACTTCTTTGGCTGCTGCAAAACATGAAACCTATCTCAGGCACTGAGTTTCTCGCATCCTCTGCTGATGCCCTGTCAACACATAACAAGTTCTCACAGCTCACTTTGCTTCTCATATGTTCCTCTTGTCTAACTGTTTCATAGGAAGTAATCCATGAGGATTATATAAATTTTCTGTTAAAACATCAAACTAGCAAGTTCGTGTCCAAATCATGAACCAAGTATGGCCAAAATTGGGAACTTTTCTCTCTGCATCTGCACCTATCACTTAACTATCCTCATCCTAAAAACAGGTCAATCAGAACTAAAGATACTCATATGAACTATACTGTCAGTCTTAATGCTTAGTTGTTATAATAAAATGTTCACAGGTACATATACACATTATTCCAGGCTATTTTATCTGAAGTTCATGGTAAGAGTAAGCAGGTATAGTATAACATGGCATTTTCCTACACTCTCCATAAACTTTGTAAATCAAAGAAAATGTGGTTGATTGTGCTATCTCTGCAAACAGCCTTTAGTAAAACTACCACTGACCTTTATCTCCAAGTCCAAAAGGTACAGTAGGAAGCATTCAGTGGTAGGAAAGACAAGCGGATGTATTACTTGGCTCTATTAAACCTTTTTCTAGTAATTATTTAAAACTGAGCCATAAATCAGAAGAGTAGATTTTAAAGAAAGACAATAAGCAGCAATTCCATAAAATAGTTTAAGCATGACAGTAGAGCATGTTTGAAATTACGTCTTCTAAGAGGCTGAAAACTACCCTGAGCAAGGGTTCAGAAGTAAAAGTCAACTCCTTTAAGGCACACCATGCTCTGATGTTCCCAATACAGATGAACAAATGAGGGGGAAAAAAAATGAATTTATTGTTCAGTTATTATTTATAAATAATTATAGTTTTAAAAATAGTTTTCCTCATGTGAAAATAAGAGCAATCTCAGAACTTCGTGATTTTTCACTCACTTGAAAGAAAATATCTTTTACCTTGCATTGTTATCCAAACAAAGATATTCTCTGGGATCTTCAGCGCTAGCGTTAGTTGTTTTAACACCTTTATCAATGAACAAACCAGCCTGAAACAAGCAAGGAAAGCAAATTCATACAACCCAAAACTAATGATAAACAATACATTTTTGAACTTTAAACTTTACATTGCATTCAATTCATGTATTAGAAACTCCCAGATCTTTCAGTCTGGCCTTAATTGACATATTGTCGAAAGGAAGAAAAAGCATCTGTTTACTCTAATTTGGTCAGATGAGAAGAATTGCCTTGGACTTAAAAAACTAATGGAAAATCATTACAGTTAATTTCAGATTTCTTTCACAATATCTAACTATTTGAGGTTTTGCACTTATTTCCAGATGCTGTTCTGGAAAATCAAGAAGCCAATTTTGAGGTGAATTAAAAATATTCTCACTAGTGGGACCACTCCCCCTCCCCAAACCAAAACCCACACTGTGAAAAATGCTTTGTATTCAGCTTTAAAATGATAAACTACCTTCACCACTGAAGTGGATTTTTGCCCAAGCGATCATAAATTTGAAACTCAATAATCCAGTATGAAATAATTTGAGAAAATACAAGCAGAAGTAAGCATAAACATGTATTTATCCTGAATAACACACACAAATACCTGCAGCTACTTTCATTTCTGATCCAAATCATGATTACGATTGAGTGCTCCTACACAATTGGATCCTGAGACCTACCAGTGGAATTTGCTCTTTTAACATGGAATTTTAGCACACAAACCATACTTTTGTTTGAATATAATATGACCCATACAGCTGAAACACTTTTTTCTTTACAATGCCCTTCTCTATTCAGGATGTTTTAAATCCAATCTGAACAAATGTCCTGCAGTCCCAAACACACCTTCTTAACACAACTTCTATAGAGCAGTGCATCATTTTTTGGTATCTCGGACACCCAACTGCCAAGTAAAATCAGTTTCACTTGGTAAAAAATATCCACAAGTGATCCTGAACTTTACTAGGTAAACTTCAAACACAAATAAACATTTACATGGCTTTGTAAGTATAATTAGATTTATATATATACACACACATATATACACAGACACAGAGAGAAAGCAGCTAGATTACAAATAAAATAATTAAAGGACTTAGTTGCATGTGAAAAGATTACAGTAAAGACACATACATAAAATTATGTATGGTAAAACTATGATTGTATTCTAAAACACTGCTGAATGCCTGCAGCCAGGCTGAGAACCCTCAAAAAAAGCCTGCTGCCAACAGCTGGGCTCCCGAAGGTAACCTAGAAGCACAATCTCTATTCAGAGACTGCCACCCTGTGTAAACACCTGAGTAAACACCTGAGTTACTGTACATTAGAGACTTAGAAAAACAAGTCGCAGCTGTTCCAGGAAGCTATTAGATAAAGGACAACTACAATAAACTTCTATGCTTCAAGGGTCAGCTTTCTTTGGAGTAGAAAACAATGTCATCAGTAAGAGAGTAGCATCTGAAATGTTAATTTAGAGAAAGCTGATTTCATTAGAAGCATTCATTGATTTTAGTTGGGTTCTGCCTTATGAGGGTATTAAACAGAGTTAATACTCAAAATGTGGCAAGAAAATATACACATGATGATTATACACCTTTCTACCACACCTAGATATAATCATGCAGTTCAAACACAGCATGAATCTATCACATAACCACCTTAAAATGAAAACAGACAAGTCCTAATTTAGAATATTTACGCATAAAGATTTATTTTTTTTTAAATGAGATAACACATTACCTTAAAATTAGAATGAACCCTGTTGTTATAGAAGATGCCTAGGGGTGTAAGCTCTGACTTGGTTTCAGTGGCCAAATTATGAGAATCTCCTGTAGCAACCCTGTGGAACAAATACCATATTCCAGCATCCTGCAAATAAGGAAAGAATGACATTACTTGTAAGCAAATCTGATACTACTATGAGTGCTGATGTATCTAATCACAAAGTAAGTGTACGCTAAGTGGAACTTGGATATTTTAAGTAAGGAAGTGAGTAAGAACACAGCTCAAACCAACTGTGCACTATGGAACACATTTTTCAAAACAAAGTCTTCAAACACCTCTCCAGTGAGATTGTGGAAGTTTGCAAATAAGGCTATATTCTAGTGAATAATGTGCACTAAAAAGTGTTTTGCTTTTCAGTGAAACCATGAAACACCACACATTTAAGATCCTCTAATATTTCAAACCAGAAAAATATCAGAGTTAATGTAATTTTTGCATTTTAGTTGTATTTCATTACACATAGTTGATTTTCCTTTGTTTACTAGTAAATCATACCATTTACAGTAAAATACTGGAAACCCCTCTTCTCTTTACCGTTACAGTCTAACTAAGCTTTGTTCATCTCTGCTTACATCAGAATTTAATGACACAGCCAAAAAACCCACAAGAGCTTTCAGAAGGGAAAAAAAGCACATCAAGAAGTCTGGCCAGTTCAGCACTGTGCCAATAACATGCAGTAATAATTTCAGCATTTGTTAATTTTCTCCACTTCTTCAACATCACTGCTTTTAAAGAAGCTGGATGTATCTGCTAAATGAGACCAGTAAAAGTTCCCTTTTCAACCACATCTGAGTTCACAAGAGATGGCATCAGGACAGCACCTGCAAGCAGATACCTACAAACATGAAAAATTTTGCCTGACCACATGGTCTGTGCCCTTATAAAATTAAAAATATCACTGCATAAGGCACATTAAACGGTTAAACAGTAGCCACAGAAACACTGTGTACTGAGTGCTCATCTTATGAAAAAATAGTCATCGTCCTCTTGCTGAAGAAACATGGATAAAGCCAATTCATTCTGGCTTCGAAGATTTCACGCGTTTCACTCAGAGTATACTCATTTTCCAAGCAGTCCTGGAAACTCTGCTTCTCAGTAACATATTCCCATCCGTAATGATGACACACTTTGACATTTCTAGTGATTAACAATTCCAAAGCAAATGTGGATGTTCCATTAATAAAAATACCAAAATCTTACTTCACATATAATTAAATACAGCTCTGTGCTTGGCAGACTCAAGTAATTCTCATCCAAAACATATCCTGATGCTTGGAAAAAAGTTTAATAAACTTAAAAGCTCCTTAAGCACTTGCAAGCATTCAAAAAATGAAAATTCCACCACCACCACCCTCCAGCTCAAACAAAAGAAACATCTATTGCTTATACACCCTTATAATAGGCTTCATTGTGTAACAAAGGAGTTGGGGAGACAATGGAATTATTTCATTTGCTTGTGAATTGTTACAGTTCAAACCAGCAAAAGCTCTACAGTGCAGAGTTTGCATCAACACAATTGGAGTATTCGGTTTCTGAAACATAATAAACTGTAGACCCTTTGCAAGGGAGGTATATTAGAGTGGCCAAACACACAAATGCTTGTGCTGACCATGCACATTCTGGTAACAGAAGAAGTGACATTTACTGCAATACACTACAGAAGCAGAAAAAGACCTTGCAGGTTTTAAATAGCAGATCAAGGAAGCTTTAACTTAACCTGCAATGCTAATATAAGGCAAATCACTATTACGTATAGCAGGCAAAATTGAAAAACATTGCACTGAATCACAGAATAGTTTGGGTTGGAAGCAATCTTAAAGATCATCTGGTTCCAAACCTCCTGCCATGGGCAGGGACACCTTCCACTAGACCAGGTTGCTTAAAACCCCATCCAACCTGGCCTGGGTTTGCCATGCTTTGTTCTCAAACTTAGGTTTGCTTTCCCCCTCTACATGCACTTAGTTTGAGCCATGAAGAGCCAAGAGAGGAAAATTCTTCTGTAAACTTCTAAAGGGGTTTACATGAAAACCATTACCACTATCTTTGCATCACAGCACAACAACTTTTCTCTTGGATCTGCCTTCCTCAAGCCCTACTCCAGCCTATCTGTTACCTTGGAACTACAAGCACCAGCTTTACAGAACAGCCGTGTTTAAGATGAGACTGTGTTTTGTCTTGACAATAGCATGCCTACTCCGCCTGCCAGAGCCCCAGCACTGATCAGTTTGATAAAGGTGTCCAGATCCTTCGTAGTGGTAGACAGTCAACTAGAAAAGCTTGTCCAAAAGCAAAACAAACAAACAAACCCCCAAGAAAACCTACCAAAAACCAAACCGAAATAAAAACAATCAAAAATACTCCAGATCACACAATAAGCAGAACAAAATTTTCTAGGTTATTTTTAATACTCTAGATATTTCAACTCGTTTAAATATTTTGAATCCTGTTCTATTAATAACAGTATTCTGTGCATAAGAATACACTGACACACATTCATATTCTTCTTCCAGCACTGGAGCCTTTGCAACAACCACCACCTTGCCTGTTTTCCATTCCCATTAATCTCTTCAGAAGAATCCATTCAAAACCATGCATGTAACAGCCTTTCATCCACTGTAGAACAGACTCTAGCCCCCTATTCCACAACACATACTGAGTAGTTCAGCTTTACTTTTCAAGCAGCTGTGACAAATGATTCGCAGTAATATAATGTTCACGACAAGCATAACCATATCAGCAGTCACTGATGGAAAACAAATGAATAACAACTGACAATAAAAGTGTTTTAGCTGTTTCTTACACAATAAACTTTTTTTGTTAGTCATTTTTCATTCTGATAACTACAGCTATGAAGATAAATCTTCCGAAGCAGTCACACAGTAAACTCTTAACAAGCTACAGAAAATACAAAAGCCTTAATATGAAATGCGCTAGTTCTTTGGAAATAAAAGGATTTATTTATACATACACTTACTGACAGTATTGTCAGGTCTACTGACTACAAAGAGGAAGAGATCTCCTCTGTTCCAACAATAACAAAGATTTAAATTCACAGCTAGACAAAATTGTAATGCCAATATGCTGCCAAACTTAAAAAGAATACATTCATATAGAAAAATATATTTATTTTTGGCAGCGTAAATGTTACAGGTTTTACAAATACCAGTGGCATGAGTAGTCTGTGTTAAATTACCTCCATATGCCTCACCTGTGATCCTGCTGCTGCATTATTTATAAGATGATTGTTGGGATGAGAAATCCAGAATGTCGAAACTGCCCTGAAATATTATTCCAAAAGAAGTTATTATGGGAAAAAGCTCGAACTCCTACAAAAATATCTCCCCTTTGTAACAAACACATCAGAAAAAAAATAAACTGACAGCTGAAGTCATTATTTCATATGTGAAATAAAAACCACCCCTTCCCCCACCATTTAGAAGTCAAAAATACTTCATTTAATGCACAGCGTTTTATTTAATGCTGGTCAGATACTCTGTGCAATGATAAACTGTTTTAATAAGCTTCTACAAGAGATTAGTCATATGCGGAAAAACTACTGTTGACTTGAGAAAGTGCATGCCTTTACAAAGAAGTGAAGATGTAGCTTTAAAAGTCTACTATCTTTTAAACAAAAACAAAAACAGTCAAGCAAAACACAACAGTCTTCCTACAAAACAACTTATTTTTTCTCTTCAATAAAAGACTAAACACTAACTCCATTTAAGCTGTCTGCACTCTAAATTATACATAAAAATGTTCCCATCTGTATATTGTCAAGAGATCACCAGCAATTTAGCTGCTGCAGCTGGTTTGGTTTTACTTTTTCACCGTGAAACACGCACATGCAGTCTGTGGCTGGCACTGGGACATAGCTGCCGTAAACTTTATCCCTAATACCAGTACACATGCTGCTGTTTCTATCCGTAGGAAGAAGAGTGCCCGGTTTCGTGACTAGCCCAAGGTTGTGGTATAAAGTATTCCTCTGCTCAATGCCATCTTCTGTGAAGAAACAGTGACCTAGTGTGTCATAGCCAATGGTGTCCTTTATCTGCAGAAATACAAGTTCATTATGTCAGTGGCAATAGCAATTACTGAGATTTATTTGACAAGTACCATCTAGTTTTACTATCTTGGCACAGCTGCAGAGCGAAGCTTCAGTATCAGCAGCTCAGATAATTCAAGCATATAGTTTTATTTATCCCTCACAAACACACTACTGTGTCTGGAGAACTTAGCTGCCTGAACAACCCAAAAAAAACCAGAGTGGTGAGATCTGTTAAAAATAAGTTAGTTTCATTCATTTGTTGCAATAAAAAACATTTCTGAGAATTAAACTTGAAGAAGGAAGAGGACTGTCTTTGCTCTAAAAGCTCTTTGTAACATTAATTTCAACACAGTATGTTTTACTCTCCTTGAACCTACCAGCAAGCCATTAGTTGCATGAATAGTCACACATCTGGAAAAACAGTGATGAATGGAAAGACCTTCCAGGTAAGTCTTAAAACTATAACCTCCTTTTTCATCCACATCCCCACAAAGGTGAAAGTGAACAGGGTAACTTCCAATCTGCTGCTGGCCCATTTGCTTCAATTCCACATAGGAGAGATGAACGGATGTGAAATTCTTCAAAATCTAAAAATACCATGAGAAGTCCAGAATAAATAACCACTATTTGCTTTTTAACCAATGGAATTTAAGTTAATACATCATCTATACCAGATGTACAGAAGTCAGGTGTACACAGTTACCACAGGCCAGTACAATAACATTTAGAACAATCACTACTGTCTTGCTACAAAACAGTGTCCTTCATAGATACATGTAAAAGCTAAATCTCTATCTGGCTAAATCAGAGCAATTTTCACCAGATACATTGTCACACTTTACTGTTTGGTCTTTACCAGCTAGCTTGTTAAACATTCTTTACATACTGTCAAAATATACAAAAGTCACCCATATCAGGGCCTGTCTATACTGAAGCTGCACCAGTGTAGCCCACAGTATAGCCTGGGACAGGCTTAGTTAAACAAAATCACAGAATAATACAGATTCAAAAGAACCTGTTGAGATACCTAGAATCACAGAACCAACTAAGTTGCAAAAGGCCTTTAAGACTGTCAAGTCCAACTTTTACCACAGGACTGCCAAGTCCACCACTAACCAATGTAAGATGAGGCCCTCAGTGACATGTTTTTTTGAACACTTCCAGCGATGGCGATTCCACCACTTCCCTGGGCAGCCTGTTCCAATGCCTGACCACCCTCTCTGTGATCTTCAATTTTTTACTTAGCAAAGAATACACCTATCAAGTGCCATGAGCAGCCAGTTTCTCCAGGAGAACGCTGTGGGAGAATATATTAAAGCAATGGCAGACTGCCCCAAGCAGCTTCTCACTTCGATGTGTCTGCAGTCTTGGAAGCTTGACTACTCTATGTTCTCCTACAACTGGACCTTGAGCTTGTTTGCACATTCTAGCAGGGGAGAACAGCTACCGTATATTCTTGACCCATGAATAGTACATCGATACTGGGGAAAGTTTTCCACTTTGACCGAGTGTGCAACTTTGGGAGGGATGCATATGGAGTAGTGAGGGAAGAATGGGACACCTGCCTAGCCAGCCAGATCAGTGAAATCAACCCTGGTGATAATGAAGTGAGAGTTGCAGCCAGATTGCCCCGACATCCAGGTCCATATCTGGTCCAATTGCCAGCTCAGCACAGGGTCAGCTTTAAGACAGCTGCTCAGCACATTGCCCAAGGAATACCTCCAGACACAGAGATGCTCATGTGATGTTCATTGGTTCTTTCCCTTTCATTTTTCTGGTATCTAACCAGAATTTGTTTTGTTGAAACTTGGTCCCATTGCCTCCAAGAATTGCTCTTGCCTCTCTGAACCCTCCTCTGTTCCTGAAGACAGCAATGAGGTCCCTCCTCTCCACCCTCCCCAGACCAAACAAGCCTTGTTCTCTCAGCTCCTCCTCACTCCTCATCACCTGCTCCCAACACACAGCCTTCACTTGGACCCACCCTAGTGCATCTACGTCATCTTTGCAATGGGAACCCAAAACTGGACACAGCACTCCTGAGGAACTTCGTTACTAAGGGAGATACGAATTTGCCTTCAATTTCACAGTAACACTATCTAGTACAATGTAAAAACATAATGGGGCTGTAGCCATAACACAAGAAAGCAGAAGTATTTTCTTCCGCCTCACCTGCTATGAAAACAGAAACCAAGCGCAATAGCTAAATTGCAAGGAGCTAAACTGACAAAGGAAGCCTTTTTTTGTTATTTTATTAACTTATACTGAGTATTTACCAAAAATAACCATTTTCGTATATACTTTGTCCTTGAGGGAAACTAGCAGCATGACTTCACCCCCTCCCTGAGGTTTGTATGCCTAAATACCAGAGGGATTGTCAGAAGCAGGCATCCCAGAAATTTCCTACTCTTGACATTTTAACAGCACTAATGCAGTTGTAAAACTACAAACAAGCATCTCTCCTTGTTGCCAGTAAGCCTTCTTTATCCCACTATCCCAGTGACCATCAGAAAATCCATGATGATCAAAACCCCTGAGGCCATTAACATTTGCTAGTGCCAGGCCTCCTTCTGCTTGAGCACTGCAAGATTAACATAAACTGAAAATGCTCTTAGTGCTGAAGTCTAGGTTTGGCAGCAGACACTCAGCTACTCAGAACAGTCTCCTGGGAACAGTTTGACAACTTTGATGACTCAAAATGTTTGTTTTCTCTTCTATCTGCCAGACATCTGAAGGGTCTGCTGTATTTGCGCTATTGTGGCAATCAAGGTCATGCTTTGCAAGATTCACAGCTTGTTATTATCTTCTTCCATTACATTATCTTAAACACAAAGGAGTGCCTTGAGCCCACCTACTTCTCTTCCACAAATGGGAAAGGGCATATTTTCTTTCCCACCATTATGTTCACTGTTAAAAATTAAAATCTGCATCCAAACATATTAGAAAGAGAGATTAAAACTGTGACTAGCACATAATGAGCACAAATACATTTGCATTTAAAATACAAGGCCTCAAACTTTTCCAGCATCAGTGAAGAGCTGACAGACTGCTGCTCAATCCTTTCATCTAAAAACGTAAGTGAACACGAGTTTAGTTTCTTTAATACTACTTTCCCTCAGCATTTTTTATGTTTATGGTACCACAAGAAATTAGAAGCAGTTTCCTTTACATAACCTTAGTACTTTACATATATACATACACACACATATGTACATATATACATATGTGTGTGTATATATACATGTATGTATTAAAAAAAAACACCATGGTCCAGCTTCTTTCCTCTCCATGCCTCTCTAGTGCCCAATTTCAGATGAAGCATATCTCTAGGATTCAGTGCAGAAAGGCAGGGAAAAGAGGGAAGACAGAAAAGGGAGATCAAACTATTCTACAGTGTCACAGGATGCACATGCATGGACATCACTTCTAAGGGTTAATCCCTGCCATACAACACTGTGGTATGTGCTGACCATTTCATGCATTGATATGTCTTCCTCCAATTCTGTAGACTAAGTCTTGATGAGGTAAATCTCATTTGGGGAAAGCTGAGAATAAAGTCATTTCTACACAAAGCAACAATATCAATCAATAATTTTTAGTTTCCAACCTCTCTAAGTCTAGCATTAATCTTTTTGTCCTCACTATACCTTTACATGACAGCAAGCTACTTTAAAATGTTTTTCAGACCTTGATATGTCCACCAAATGTATCATAATTGAAGAACTGGCACTCCTTTTCACGATAGCAGGTATCTGCTGTCTCTCCCTTGATTAAGATATTTCTTGTAAGAACTCCGACTTCTGCCCTCATGTCCACTCCATCAATAACTTCTCCTACATGGGGAAACTGAGGATTTTCTGTCCAAAATCAGTTTGAAGCAGGGAGAAAAAACAGAGACAAAAAAAAAAAAACAAAAAAAAAAAAAAAAAAACCACAACAAAAACACATAAAAAATTGCCGTTAAATAAAAAACCAACCAAACAAGAAAAACCTTGCATTATAAACAAGTTACATGTAGCTACAAAACCTGTGCATTCCAATACCTTAACATGCTATTGTCTCTTAGCTTTACTTATGCTAAGGCACAAAACCTCCACATAATTGTTAAATAACAAACATTAACCCAGCTAACACCAAGTCCCAGATTGCGTTTGACTCTGATATTTAAGCATCTTGTAGGAAGATGAATCAAGTATGGTACTCCATGTTTCCAAAGCAATGCACTGCGTGTGTATTTTTCATTTTAGTAAAATAATTAATCCTAAACAAATCCAAACATATTATTTGCAAGTGCATCTTAACTTCAGTCCAATAGCTCGTGAACATAAAGAAAAAAAAAAAAAAAAAAAATTAAATTAATCCAATTGATCTAAAAAATTTTTAATGAAATGTTTGGGCTGGCCCCTCCCCCGGCCGGGGGCCAGGCGGGTTGGGGCTTGGAGCACCCTGGTCTAGTGGAAGTTGTCCCTGCCCATGGCAGGGGGTTTAGAACTGGGTAATCTTAGGGTCCCTTCCAACCCAAACCATTCTTTGAAACATAGATGCAGATTTGCTTTAAAAGAAAAAAAGATGCTAGCTGCTTAAGCTTTTTTGAAGAAAAGAACTGAAAACACCTCTGGAAAATACCATATTCATCCCCCTCTGAAAGAAAAAAGGATTTGCTCTCATAAGCAATTTTGCTTTTTCCTGGATAGTTATTCTGAAGACAAAACTAAAATTAGGGAAAACAGCATACTCTGGTTTTATACTTCTCTTCCAAAGAAACAGTAATTTGTCTGTGCAAACTGAGAAAATTATCTGATCCTGTAAACCTTAAAAAAAAAATAACAAAAATTATTTGTGTTTAGTTTTTAAAAATACTTTTCTCTCTTGATTTTGGTTTGGTTTTTTTTTGTTTGTTTGGTTTGTATGGTTGTTTTATTGAGGGTTTTTTGGAGAGGTTTTTTTTGTTTGGTTTTTTTTTCC
This sequence comes from Nestor notabilis, assembly GCF_000696875.1. Lineage (NCBI taxonomy): Eukaryota > Metazoa > Chordata > Aves > Psittaciformes > Psittacidae > Nestor > Nestor notabilis. Next base: position 20,118 of record NW_009925863.1, on the reverse strand, counting down.
ATTTACTGATTCCTGAACACAGACTGCCACTATTCCTTCAAAACTTACAAAAGGATACAAGCCTAAACTGGTCGCTACCACAACACAAAGCAGAACCAGAAGTTGTATTAATGCTATACCTGATGTTGAACATTTCAAAAGACAATAGATGTCCATAAATGGGTCTACAATCCTCTCCTTGAAGGCTTACCTATTGTTTTGCCCTGCATTTGACCAGCATACATAAACACATAAAAAGCAAAGAAAGAGCAACTAGGCCTCCTACAAAACACTGCATTTTAGTTTTCCTACTAAGAAGGGGCCAAAATAGCTAAAAAACCTAGCAAAAATTATACAAGAAATAATTTCATAAGATGGCAAGTTCTCCAGCATGTCAGGTTTGCCAGTCCATGGAAAAATCATTCTTTGTGGAATGAATATATAAGGTGGTTTGAGAATTTTTCCCAACAGTATACATTACTGTGACAAAGGACACTTGATATTGGGGTGAAAAAAAACAACCCAAGACAGGACAGTTCATCTCCTTTAACATCTTTTAAAGATCTATACATAGTTCACATAGCATTTATTAAAAATAAAAAAAAAAGCCAAAATCTTGTATTTTATGCCATATTGTAAATCTTCTAAAAAGTACGTATTTTTTAAAATCCTTTAAAAGCCACTATTTCACAGCACATGATTTCTGAGATGAAACAGAGTTTGCACATGTATTATTCAGTGGTGACAAAAACCTTTAACTTCATACTCCAACCTTCAAGTTAAGCTTGCTCTTTTATATATTATGCTCAACAACAAACACCTTTCAAGACACTTAAGAACAAAGGCCTGCAAGCGTCATGCTTGATAGCACTAGATAAGCTCTGTGGCTTCATGCAACCTGGCATTCTCTGATGTATAATAAGGTAAACTTAGATTCACTTTTTCCGTATCTGGGAATTCACAGTGCAGTAGAACATACCTCACCCATGCTAATGAATGGTGTGGGATGAAATCACACTGCAAAGTGGATGTACAATCTGGCAGTCCCTTAAGACATGGAGGAACAGGAAAGTTCGAGGGCCTTCACAGAAAACTTCCAAGAACAGAAGGAGAGTAAGTTTGAAGGAGAGGAACATGCACCCTACAGAGGTGAATGGGACAAAACCTGATTCTGAAGAGCACTGGTTGGCTGCTGCAAACTAACACTGTAAAATATCACTAATTAGCTTGTGCTGCAAACTGATGCCTCAGCCCACCAGAAGGGAGCACTAGCTCAAGACCTGGGGCTGGTGGGACATCAGGGAGGGTGGCGCTGGCATGGAGGGCGGGCATGGAATGGCAGAAGGAAAATGCAGATGCTAGAAGAGCTGGAGAGCCAGTCCCATGGGAGGCTCTTGTGAAGTCAAGCAAAATGACTCAGCTAATAAAAAAGGAAACAGTCAACAACACGCATGACCATCTTGTGCACATCACACCCAAAGGAAAAACAGATTGCAACTACTCAGGGATATCCTGTGTGAGCAGAGGCTTAGAAGTGCCACTTATTTCATAACCATTCTGCTGGTGGGGTGTGGAGGGGGAACTGCAGGAAGGAGAAGGGCGAAAAGAGACAGGTTCAAAGACTGCCGTTTTCTTTTTTTCTTCCTTTTTTTTCCTTTCCAGAAAAAATTATAATGATAACACTTCAAAAGATGGGAAGGGCAATAAAGGTAAAGGAAATGGTAATGACCACAACAGCCATTCAAGCATGTATAAAGAAAACTAGTGAAAAGACAGAAAGGAACCAAGAAAGGAAAGCAAGCATAATCCTCTTGGAAGAAAACTAAAGCATTCAATAAGCCTGGGAAGAAATGAGAAAGAAAAGTTAGCATGGTAAGCTGTGAGGCAGACATGACATGATACAGACCAATTTTTCAGCAAGGAGAAGCACCCATTCCTGCATACAGCAACAAAGCCACACAGAAAGAGGTGAAACGGCTGTTCTTTACTGATCCCACTGAAAGGAACTAGCTGGAGTGTGCTACTGTGAATACTTAATTCACATGGATCTTAAAGTTGTGACTGCTTGCATACCTTTGACTTTGACCTGATACTTGCTACAGTCGGGGCAGGGAAGAAGGGTGAACTCCTCTGTCTGATACATTGAATAGTCTGTGCTTGCGACCACAATCCGGTCTCCAGGCTCCCAGCTACTAACATCATCCAGAAGATTCAGAATCACTCCACCTACAGCTTCCACCTGGAAGCCTGAAACTGGGACACCTAAGTAAAAAAAAAAAAAAAAAAAAAAAAAGCAAACACAATATAAGGTTATATTCACCTTTATACAAAACCATTTCCAAGAAGATACTAACACAATATGCACAAGATTTCACCAGCTCCAAAGCCCTCTAAAGCACAATTCTGCTCTGAAACATGTCAGTGTAAGATACTGTTACAGCCTGTTTATTTGGTTGATCTCAAATAAAACAGAAGATGGAACGCTGACAGCAAAAAAAAAAAATATATGAATTTTAAAATAAAATAAAATAAGGCAACAATTTGCAGGTCCAGCTACCAACTTGTCATGAGAAAAGCTGACTGAAGTTCAGCATCAAACAGCAACAGAAAATTGTAATAAGAATAAAGCATTTTGCCTGGCTTCTACCAAGTTTTCTTTCTAGGATCGTAATTAACATATCAGAACCTTAGAGTTAAAACACACATGGCTGACTAACTACTAAAAGAAAAAAAAAACAAACTCTTTCAGCATTCTGTAAGACCCTTTATCTAAATATATTTAAAACGAAGGCTCAGTATTATGCTGTTCACATCCTGTATATGGAAAGATTGAGAAATAGGTTGTGCTGAAAAAGAACTGTGTCCTTATACTTCATCCATAGCAAGGAAAAAGAAAAATACATATTACAGCAGGACTCGGAATATTAAATTGTAAGCAACAGCCCTAGCAAAAAAGCATATACAGTATTTTTTACTTCTTCCCCAACTGCAGGATTTCACAAAACAGTTTCCTACCATCGTTCCATTCGCTGTAAGCTCTCACAACAAACTTCTGACCATCCACTGTGAAAAATTCTTTCTGAGCAAGAGCTTTCCCACCGGTACTGTGATTTTCATAGTTTCTCACCGATTCATTACAGGAAGAATTTCCACCACCTATGACACCAACAAAAGCCCAGGCTTGCCTGTGAAAAACAAAAGTAAATATTCAAACATAATGGTCCTTAACAAATTCTTCACGAATAGGTAAAGGACAAAAGAAGGAGTACAGAAGTCATAAATAATTCTTAGCCTGCTCTTCCAAATTGATTTTTAAATGTATTAATTTCAAAATGCAGAAGAAAAATGGGTAGACCTCATTGAAAAGAAACAGTTTAATGTAACTGGACATCAAACATACAGATTTGCAAATACAAGAGCTCTTGACAGAGAAGACTTTAATGTAGTTTTTTAGCACAACGTTCAACAAGATTCACTTTTTCCAAAAGCAAATTGCAAGAGATGAGTGACAGAAGTGATACAGGATCCTACTCCCACACAGCTTTACTGGGGCACAGAATGACTAGGAGCCAATCCCAGTGTTCCTGCTGCAGCTTGCGGCCGTGACAGCACGGCAGCCAGGGGTCCCAGAAGACAGACCGTGTGGGCATTGGGTCTGGAGAGATGGACACCTCCATCAGCAGCTGCCAGCAATAACTGTACTGGACAGGCAACACTTTTTGAACCTTTCAAGATGCTCAGAGCCAGGAAAGGAACCACATACTGTTAAACAACCTTTGCACGAGGGATCACCCTCATGGTGTTTCTCAAGGCTGAGACCAAGGGTTTTTTCTTCTCCCACCCCTTGCTGGCCCTTCCCTCAGCTGGATGCTCACTCAGCTCAGCACCAGCATGTAGCAGGGATGCTCTGCTCAATGCATCCAAGTTTTTTGAAATGAAAAAAACCCAAAACAACTGCATGCCACCAAGTTAAGAAAACAAGACTATTCTGCTTTCCTTTACTGCTCTGTAATGCCATAATTAAGTGTGCAGATGAAGCAGTTGAGATCATCTATTAAAAAGCTGAACAATTTTGCATCATGTAAGTTCAATCACTCAACCCAAATGAAAACAGTGTCCGCTAGCTGGACTGTAGTTTATTGCTAATGATTGATTCAGAGGCAGATACTAAAACCACCTTCAATCCAGCTGCATTTATTTCAGTCCCCTCATGATGTTGTTGTTGATTAGGATTAAAAGGCCAAATGAAACTCTTCAGAGTTAATCTGTTCATAAGATCAATACATACTGGGCCAGCTTTTCAGTAGCAGCAGCAAAAAAGCTGAATGTTTCCCACACCAGCATTTAAAATAAATATCAAGGTATTTTAATACATGTTATTTGGCAGGAAGACGCAGAATAAGAGAGGGATGAGACAAAGTATTCACCTCCATGCCAAAATCCGCCTTCACCAGCTTTACATATTTAACAAAATGACCCTGCTTTTCCTCAGTGAGCACTTAGGGAGAGCTTCTCACCCATATTCTGTGGCAGAACAAGACAATTTTATATGCTTACAGAGCTTCTACCAACTAATGCATAGCTACAACAATCAGCTCAGCAGAGAAGGAAGAAAAGCTGCTTCTTCCCACCTGCAGGCTGCAGAAGTTCTTCATTTCAGACAAGCCAGCACGGAGGTCATGAGCAGAGACGAACACCTGAAACCCACACCTCCAGGCCAAGTCAGGGCTGGCTGAACAACCGCCACATGAGCTTCACTGCTTTCAGGTGGTAGTACTTACCACGGGTCTTGGCACCTCTGCCCAAACTGCTTCAGAGGCAGTGCTGCAAGCACTTTCCATCCCACAACCACATACCTACACCAACCACTGACAGAAACATGCTCCTGACGAGAACAGAGGTCAGACCGTGCCATCCTGACTGATGCCACAGCCCGCCTCTGCCAAAGCAGAGGGAGGAAAGTGACTGGAACCCAGATGTTAGGGGTTAGTGAGGGGTAAGAACAGAACGGAAAAACTAAACATCTGATTTCCTGGAAATAGTGAAAAACAGAAAAAGGTTATGCAACACCATCTTAATGGAAGCTGAAGAATGAACCAACACCGTTTGGAGATGGCGTCCCTTTCACTTGTATTCCCAACCCTGTGCAGCACAAAGCCAAGTTCAGAATATGCACTGCAAAAAGTCATGTGGAACAACTGAATGAATGGCATGGCAGTTAAGTTTCCTGCTTTAGTAATTCCTATTACACTTCCACTGTCCCACCATCCAAACCCTAACCAACTGAAAAGAAGGGTCAAAAAGATACAGAAACATCTTACAAGTGTAATTCAGTAGCGAAGTATAAGGATTTTTACAGATCAGTTCCCCTGCAAAATCAGTGGAGGAGTTACATACTTTCATTTCAACAGTGCATGAGTATGAATAAGATGCCATTTGATATATAGGATTAGCATCTCCCCCCTGTATTCAGTTAGCCTTTCATTCATTGCTCCTCCAAACATAGTCATATGCATTAAAATCTTCACCTAGCAAGTGTTTTCTGTATGTGTGTTTGAATGACAAAAAATTCCTTGTTGCATCCAGTTTGAATTTCTGTAAAGAACAGTGAACAAGAGCAATTACAAATAAGTAACAAAATCTATCACACACATACCTAAAATTATCAGTCTCTGCACACTGAATACTACTACTGCAGTACTACATACAACACTGGGAATCCTGCAGACTTTAAGAACAGGCATTGTTGAATTTTAATGAATCCCCCAAAGGTGGAAGAATCCGTATCAGATCTAATCTTTACTCAGCACAAAAGGGAAAATAAATTACTTACCTGTAACTCAATCCTCTGACAAACTTACTTCCCAGAAGATTTTGAATAGTCACTCTGGTTTCCTCCAGTAGATTTTTAGCAGCTGAATCTCCTACAGCAATAGCAACAATGCGACCAGGACTTCCATTTTTCAGTAAGTTCTGGAGCTTCAAGCTTTCTTCTGAAAATTCATGAGTGTCAAACTTCAGCACTTCCAAAACCTCTGCTGTGTCCTGATCAATCACTCTCACATTCAGTCCTCGGGAAAAATTCTTTTTAAATGAATAATGACCATAGGCCAGCCCTGAGAAATACACAGTCTTTGATAGAAGAGTCCATGATAACTTCTGGTGCCCATGTAACTCCAGTGTTCCTTCAGGGCCCACACCAATAAATTTTTGGCCAAATTCTGGCACATCAGCACCTTCGTTTGACTTCCCATACAAAATAATAGTTGCTTTGGATTTATAGCGGCATTTCTCTGCTCCAACATGAAGCATTCCACCATCCTTTATCAGGATAAATCGAGTTCTCAAGGTAATATTTTTAGACCCTTCTTTATCATCACCAAATACAAGTAATCCTAAAAGAAAAAAAAAATAAAAATAATTCTGTAGGTCAAACCAAAGTTTCGATAGACTTACAGAACCAATTCTGCAATAAGAAGAACACGAAAAATTACAGGAAAAATTATCCATGAATTAAGTTGTTATGCTCTTATATATGGTTGAGAATATCTGGGGAAGTAACTCCTACCTATTTTTATTATCTTGCTAAGAATTTGGTTGGTTTATTTCTAATTTTTTCTGACATTTTGGTAGAATTACTAACATACAGCAACCATTAGAAAACAATCAGATCTTCTACAAGAAAGGCTACTACACAAGTCTTGTTTTACTATATCCTACAGAAAAGCATGTCAACGCTCCTCTGAAAAGACTCTACAGTGTTCATTCATCTTTCTAATGATATTCCTGCCCTGGCAGCAGGCTGAAAAGCAAAAGCAGGGAACTTGTCAATAAGCTGCAACATAAAATACCAATATGTTTTTCATGTAATCACAGAAGTAAAAACTATGCAGTAAACTGAAGCATGATGTTCATCTTGCCATTTCATACCTCCATCCTGTATAACTATAGAGTGTACTGTAGCGTCTGAGTTCAGACGAAACAAATCCCCTTTTTTGATAAAAACTCTCTTTTCAGGATCTTTTCCAGGGCTCCAGTTTTTAAGACGAGGATTTTGATCGGGACAGTTCTCTGCAAAACAATGTGAAATTCAGCTTTTAAAAACTAAGCATCATCATATCAATCAAGGCAGCATTAGGGTGAACACAAGCAAGGCAGAGTCAGTCACCTGCAAAGGATTCCAGCTCCTCCTGTGGTTACGATACTGCAGCCACTGACGCTACTATTTGTATCTGAGCAGCCAAAAAGATACCTGAAAGGTGGCTAAACTCGCAAGGGTGGGAAGGCATTCTTACATTGAATTAAACTTCTGGTAACCACAGACTGAACTGTCAACATATACTGTTGACAATAAATACTTTCTAACCCCATCTGATTATTTCAAGATTTTCTACATCACCTGCAGTAGATGACGAGAGATAAGTGGGAAGCACTCAGATCCACAGCAGTCACACTGAGCACCAGGTCTTCTAGACCAGCTACCTAGGGCAACTAACATAGTTGTAAAACATCTAAATATACCACTTCCCTCAAAGTCTCTGCCTGTGTGAGAAAGGCTGATCCTTTCTTGCTTTTAGATATCCAAATCAATTCTTTCCATGTAGGTTTACAGGTAAGGGATAAAGAGGGACAAGACATCCTTAGTACATTTACTGTAATATCTTTCTGGTTGGAGCAGCTTCCTGGGAGACCAGACAGTTTGGTCTAAACTCACGGTTTGTGCTCCTTAATAAGTCAACTTAAGTATCAGGATGCAAACCACATGAGAGCTGTGTCACATGCAATCCTTGCTGAAACCCTGCTGAAGGTCTGGCACTACACAGGCAATAACACCATACTACGAGGCCAGAAAAGGAGAAGCAGCAGCAAGAAGTGACAGGGTTGTATGATTTCAGATGAAGTTAGAGTAATATAACATTCACAACAGGAACATCTTTAGCATATTAAGCAGCTGAGTAATGCAGCAGCATAGACATACGACAAAAACAGAAACAGGAAGCATATTTCTTGGATTTTCTTACCAAAAGAAAAGTCAGACTGAAAATATTTTTCTTAAGCAAAAAAAACCAACCAAAAAGATGCCAAAACAAACAGGTTAGCAGCCAGACTGAGAGTAACAGTCAAAATAGCCTTTTCACATCTTATCTTCTGGAGAAAGACACCCACACATCTGCTACGCAACTTCGGGGGCAAAAACCTATTAGCAATAGCCCATTCTTGCACAATCCAAAGAAAGCGAAACCTACCCACAAGTTTAACACAAGCCAGCTTTAGTTTTGCTGACAGAAACATTTTTCCTTTGGTGTTAACTCTCCACATTTCAAATCTTTTCCAACTCAGGAAACCCACATAAACCAAGATTTGACTACCAGTGGGAAAAAATTAGCAGAACTGCATAAGGGCAAAAGGCATCCAAGTAGCAATATAAAAATAAAACCAAAGGCAAATCTTTTGGGGGTTCCTAAGAAGACAGCATTTAGAAAATGAAATTCAACACGAGGGAAAGCCAAGAAGCACTGCAATCAGTGAGACTGCTGACACTCACCAGAGAAATGCAAGACTCTTGCCTGACTCATGCAGAGTCACCAACCCCTTCCCCCAGACACCACACACACGCGCACTGTGAAGAAACTCTATTTCCTGACTGGTAGCAAAAGCCAACGTGAGGAAACCATGAGTCAGCAACCTGATGATTTCTGCTTAGCGTGATTCACAGAAAAGAAGATCTAGTAACTGTAAATTTTCCTGTTGAGTCAGAAAGAGGTATAGCACAATAACCAAGAAAACCCTAAATCTACTGTCCACTACAATCCAGCAAGGAAGTCATCAGCATCAGAAATACATCACTCCTGAAATGCAAGCATGCTTCTGAAGCACAGGGAATCAGCTTTTTGGCAAGCAGATCAGATGTGCTCAGCAAACCTATTTTGAAATTCTCCCTTAGCAATTGTGGTGCGGTGCAGGGAAACACCAAGGATCTAACACTTCACCATATGTTACCTCTGAAATTACTGATTAGATTTTACAGACCGCAGACATTGCCCCTACAATTACAGTTAAATGAAAACAGAAGCACACACAAGAAAACGTTAGGTAGTTATGACCTTGCCAACATAACCACTCCAGTTGAAAGTTTTGGAAGTTAAGCCCTTGCTTCAGAGCATTTCTGTAAAACTGGGTCAGCTCTCCTTAATAAGAGAGAGCTTCTAATAAGAGTTGTAGGGTGGGTGGAGAAGGAATTGAGATTTTTTGCAAATGGTGGAGGGAAAAAAAAACCCAACAGAACAAAAAACCCACAAAACCCACCCTGAAAAATAATTTAAAAGTAATTCTAGAACCTTTCATTTGCTGCAGCAAGGATATGAAATCTGGCAAAAGAAAAGGCACGAAACAGCTCTCTAGATGTAGTTAAATAGTTGGTTTCTACCTGCTTAGCCACCAAGTCGGGAGATTTTAAGACCTCTGGGAAAAAGTTATCAGTGTTCTATTATGCTCAGCAGAAGTTTATCACAGTTTGGCAGCTAAATCTTCTGAGGATCCTGTTTACTCTGGGCAAGATCCAGCTGAGAGCTGCAAAGGCCAAGCAGAACTTTTCCCCAAAAACTTCCCCAAGCTTATCATCCTGACCCTGCAACACAAGCCCCTGGAAATGGGGAAGGAAATTGCATTTCCAGTGCTCTCCCTGGATCTCTAGTGTTCAGGACTCCTTAGAAAAAAAGATGCTGACAGGAAGGTGAAAGCAAGGAGGAAAAAGCCCAGCTGACAGGCAGGAACAAAAATGTGGACGAGTATCATTTTCCCTTTGGTGAAGGTATGCCGGAGGTTTAGGATTTACACGCAATTACTACCAAGTCTCACATTCCCTCCACTGTCTTTTGAACAGCTATTAAAAGTACTGACAATATGGATTTCCAATTAGCCCTTAAGAACATACCTAGCTGGAACTTGTGGCATTGGGTACAGTACTGCATGTACTAAGTTGGTCATGAGCGTACTAACATTTCAATCTATTGGGAAACTTTTGGGGAGCTGTTGCAACAATACTGCAAGATGAAAATTTCAGCCAGACTTTCCTTGGTGCCTATTAAGAGTTTCTCTAGGGCCACTGTTTCCAAAGGATCCTATAGGTGCATGCTGGGCTATTTTTAAAGGAGAACACAGGGAAATTTCAGAAAGACACAATGGAACAATTAATGCTGAAAACTGGCCTGAACTCCCATTGAGAAGCAGTGGGAGATGGAAAGACAGCAGTTAATCCTTAGCCCTTATTTAAGTCATTTACCATAGACAAAAAAACCACCATCTACTGTATGACAGCAACTTTTCCTGCAACATCCTCAGTATTCCTTCCCTCATCCCCCTCTTCACCGTGATCCAGCAACCACGTGCTGACCATGCACTCACAGTGCAAAAAAGCCACACAACTCAATGCCCCTGGAATGAGCTACTGCGAATGAAGCAAAACCACTCCAAAATCACTTACATTTAAAAAAAAAAAAAAAAGGCAAGCCAGCTCCTTCACATCTTTTTCACATCTTCGCAGCTTATAAAGCAAAAAGGGACTATTATTTTATGTATTCTACAGCACAGGGTAACACTACACTACTTTTAAAAACCATTATCAAAATCTACAACTTTTAATTATAGTCTTGGTATCGAAACAGAAAGGTTCCCCTCCCTGAAAAGTACTTCTCAGAGTCAACTAGCTAACTCATTCTTTAGCCTCCTCTTTAACTTTGGCTGTAAGCGAAGTACTTCCTGCAGTAAGTGTTCCTGTTACCATGATCTGGAGAACAACATAGCAGTAATTTTTCATTTACTACTCCCTCAGGTTTTTTTCTTTCCCTTCATAATTATTAGAACTCAGTAACTTCACCCAAGAAGAGATCTCCACAATCCACTGCCAAAGTGCTGTGGTGGGGTGTGTGTATTCATTTTATACTGTCATCTGAGATCTTCAATTGATTATTAGATTTGTTCAGCCTGTGTTGCACTGACTTTGGAAACAGAATCTTTTAGTTACTATGCCAAAAGCCACTAAGGAGTATAAGTCTATTGTGTTACAGTAGCCAACAGTTTCAATTCAAAGCCCTGTTCAGTTTTTAGAAGCCCAACTTCTGCCTTAAAAACAAAACAAAACCCAACCAACACAAAACTGCAACATGCTCCAAACTATACCATAAGCTCCTGCACCTCACAGCAACTCGTAGCAGTATTTGGCCAGAGGGACATACACTTACTGATCTGTGGTTAATCATATCACCTGTTCATGTGTTACAAACACTGAAACATTTGGGAGGTTTTCCAAATTCCATGAAAGTTGCCCAGTTTTCTAAGCTACGCTGAAAAAAATCAGGGCTAACAGATCAAAAAGGTCCCCACCCAATTTGTGTACAAACAAAGAAAACACATACTGTTTGTATAAGTGTCACAGACTTTTAAATACTTGTACTTGAACACTCTTTTACTACGTTCCTCAGTTACTGCTTCAACAGGACTTCATTTTGCCTGCAATTTGTGAAAAGATCAGACAACTTCTTCTGCAGACAAAAATAATAACATTCATGCTTCTTTCCCCTCATCAGTAGTCTTTCTTTACTGCTATGCTGATCATAGCCCCCAAACACTGCTTCCCTTCACGTTAAAATTGCAGCAAGTGTCCTATTTTTTGCAGTTAACTTTTAACACTCATCCTGATGCTTAATTATTGAATTATGTTTAGAGCGGCCATAACTTCTAGGATGATTTTGTTTGTAAAATAACTTACCGTCTGGAGCATATTTTGAAGCTATTCCCAAAAAAATCCCCAGTGCAACAAAAAGTGAAAGGCTAGAAATGGCAAAGCAAATGAGAGTGTTTTTATGCCTGTTGGCTTCTGCCTGGCGGCGGTGCTGGTTGACTGGTAAGGGCGGGAGTCTTGCCCGGGCTTCTTGTCTTGCAGAGGTAAATTCGGCTGCAGCATGGCTCTGTGAGGGTGGTGGGGGACGGAGAGGAGCAATTCTCCCTGGGACATACCCCGAAGACCTGTGACTGCTCCCATTCTGAGGCCGGAGGAAAGCAGGGGAGCTCCCCCTTACATCAGTGTCTTGCATGTTATAAAGTCACTGGAACACACACATACAGGGGAAAAAATAAGAGACAGGTTTTCAGAATACAGAGCACAATACACAAAGTTTAAAAAAAAAAAAAAAAACAAAACAAAACAAAAAAGACACTTTAAGCCACATGCCATCCTAAGAACAGCCACTGAGGCTGCAGCTACTTACACACTATCAGTCACTCACTTGATAATGATCATTTGCCACGGTTTAACAACTTGAAACAACAGTGTATCTATTTTCAACAAAATGAAACTCAAAATCACCTGGTATGGGAACACAGTACACAGCACAGACTGTTTCTTCATAGTTACACTAGGTATTTTTCATAGTGTTTTCACAGTTAACTTATGAGACTAAAACAAGGCAAACAACGAGAAAGCTAGCAACCCCTTGTTCCCCAGAGTTATGCAAAGAATGCCTAGATGTATTTTTTCTGCATGCAGAAGCTGAACAAACTCCTCATTGTTTCACTTTGTGGAAAAAAACCTGAAAGAGACAAGTCCTCCTCCCACACTGGAAGCAGTAAAAAGCATTTATATTTAATACATAAAATATCAAATATTTTTATTTATATTCACACTGATGACACTTTGTCAACACTTTTAAGTAGCTGAGGCACACAGAGCTTGCAAACTCTAAATTTACTCACGGAGGGATCTGATTACTAGTAAAGGTGCATCAGGAATGGTCCTGTAAAAGCCATCTAGATCTTGTTCAGAAAACCTTGTGGTTTTTCTTGTTGCGGAGATGCCTGAATTTGGACACAAACGCTGGAAGCAACATCACCACTCCAGATCTCTGTAGCTATCACCCAGAAATAAGCGCTACTTTTATTTCAGTTACTGGTATTGTTTCCGTCTTTCTCTGAAGCAACCAATGAGGAAAGCCAAACAAAAAAATCACTGCCTGGGCAGTCCTTGCCAGCACTTCCAACCCACCAGGCTTTTCTGTTTTAAGAGATTCAAAACTGCATCTAACTGTCTTTTCAGGCTTTCTGGTCAACTGTGTTATATTGTATGGAGTATTCACAAAGCTGGCATGGAGTTTTTAGCTTTGGGTGGGTTGGTTTTTTTGTTTGGGTTTTTTGTTTTTTGTTTTTTTTTTATTAAGCTTTTTCAGGCATGGGATTTTTTGAGAAGGCTGCTCAAGTTTCCGCTAACTGAAACTCAATTTTCTAAACTAAATCCTGAATGGGATTTAGGCATAGGTCATGTGTATTAAATAGCAAAATGAACTAGGAAACTAAAACCTACCAATAACAGAAAAGCATAAAGATCCTCTTTCTCTTCCATTAACAAAGGGAAGTCTGAGCTATACTCTGAAGTGCCAGGCACGCTGGTGAAAGAGAAACGTGACAACTGTAATCTTATTCTGAGAAGTAGCAAAGGAGCCTTTTGTCTCACATGCTGCAAAATTTGATACTTCACTGTTTCAAGGCAAAAGAGTGGTTATTATGGAACAGGCGTGGATCACCCTTTCATGGGAGACAATGCATCTCCAGATGTACGCACCATGACAATAAAGGCACAGAAACATTAACTGGAGTAGCCATCCCAGAGTGCAAAAATCATGCCAAGTCCTCCAGCAATGTTTCTTGCACCTGTTTGTTGTAGAAAATTGATTTCCACCATTTGCCTTTCTGTTCTTTGAGAAACTATTTCGCAAACCTAATCCTCTGCTCAACTTAACTGCCCAATGCATTATGAGCACTGCAGAACAGCTTGCTTTCACCACGTGTGAAAGCTTTTACACTCAACCAGTCATCTTCCAGCAGTGAAAACTCAGTAATTTCTATGTTTTAAAAGTGGTGTTAAAAGCTGAGAAGGAGCTTTTCAACTAATTCAAAGACAGTATTTATGTCAAGCTGAAACAAATAGTGAAGTATCTTTCTAATTCAAAATTTAAAGAAATCTGATCCATCATTGAGATTTTTTTTTATGGTTTGCACCCCCAACTCCTTAAATTTGGTTTGAAAGTTTTCAGTTATGGCTTTTATCACACTGACAAAGTAACTAGAGTGTACATCATAACACAATACAAAAAGTTAACATGTTTTTTAATTGCTTAGCTCTATCAAGTAAATTCAGAATGGTTAAATGGTTATACTGTCTTTTACAAAATGATTTTACAATTTTTCCTACTAAGGCCTCTTAAAGTACTGATAGCCCTTTAAAGAAAAAATACGATTTATTACAAGACACTGAAAACACTTGTGTCACATTTCAACAAAATTCTGTTTTGTACAAAGCATTCCGCCTTCTCTGCAAGCCTCGTTTTGCAAACTGTGAAAGTTTTCCAACTATTTCACTTAAGTGCAAACACAGGTCAACCCACGGACGGGTGGAGGAGAGACTGCAGAACCACTGTTTTACCCATCACAAAATAAAAATAATATAACAAAGCCAGGAGATACTTAGCACAATCAAAAGATTCACTATAAAATTTTCCATTACAACAGGAGTAACCATTTCAACACTTCCTTCCCTCTTCCTGTGTTATCTGAAATTCTCTAGCTGAAAGAAGGATCTTTCTAACCTGTAAAGCAGCTACTGTTTTTTCTTTAAAATTAATACATGTTGATAATCTGATTCAAATTACTGACTTTTTTACTTTTTTATTTCCACTCTGTGGAAGTCTTCAGATACCACCCCACAAATGCAAGTGTAGCAATAGGCTATATGGCCAGTTGTGCCCAGGAGAGTAAAGTTATTTGGTTGCACAAATACAGTTTGAGAAAAATGGAGGTGACAAAAAAATCAAAACCATTTAAACTATGTAAACACCACATGTCCTTCCAAGTTCCTATGCATCTTAATTTGTCCATATAACACTTTTTCTTGCTGCATCCAACAGAAATGCAAGCAAGGAAATGGAAATGTTGACCTCAAAGGCCCCAGGAGACCATTTGCAATTAAAAATACCAGAGAGGACTGCTCCTGTCACCAGGGTCTCCTAAACCCACAAAAGGAGGAGGTCTCCTGAAGGAGCATATGATCTGAGAATCTCCTCCTGATGGTGCAGTCCTACACAAGAACACCACTACTTCTACAAACGTACTCTAGTATGCGGAGAGAAGCAGTATTTTACTTTGCAGCTTGCTTCTGAGTGATTTCAGTAAAAGTCAAGTTCTTGCACAAAACACAATTGATGAGAAGCCCAAGACAAGGGAAAGGGACAAGAAGTCAGTATCAAAAAGCTCCTAAGTAGCTACAACTACTGAACAGAAAGTGGTGTAAAGCAAACTCCTAAACCGTGACACACACACCTTTACAAGCCTCCAAGCTGGTCAACTACAATGGAGATACTAATTTCAGGACAATGTTTCAAGTGTCTCAGAAACCCTCAGTTCAAAGCAGACACTAATCCATACGAATCTGTTACTTGTCATGCCATTCAGACAGGCTGCTATCGCAGTATTCCCAAACTTCTTGCCCTTCAGCCTCCAACAGGGGAGTTGTGCAATAATTACAAATCCATTATTCACCACAGCTTTTACACAGAGGCACACGTAAGTATATGCTTCCAGCTCACCACTACCAGGGAAGCTTACAGCACACAATTTGGCTAGAGCACTTCAGATGCTTCAGCCCAGTATGTACTTGTTACCACCCATCTGCTGGACAGCTACACTATTTGCATGTCCCTCTTTTGCATGACTAATACTACTCCACACAATCCAGATGTCTGCTTATGCACCCCTTCCCACAACATAAGCAAGCAAAAGTTCTCATACTGCTCACATGACCTAACTCAGTTTAAAACAACCCAAAAAAAAAAAAAAAAAAAAAAAGGAGATTATTTTGCACATCATCTAAGCAAAAACAATGATTACCTGCAAGTCTGAGCAGCTGATCTGTGTGGACAGCAAACCCCAGCAGGCAGACAGCGCTGAGCCACTGAACAGGCCACAACATCTCCAGTCTCCTCACATATTCCTTCACCACTTTTAACTTGCACCACTACTACACACTAATACAAGCCCACATTGTTCAACACTGGCAGAAGCTAGAAACATGCACTATACAACCAAGGGGTAACACGTGAACATCCCAAGACATGAGCATGTGCTCACAAGCAAGCGATATGCTTATCTGTTACTTAGTTTGGGGATGATTTCCTGGAAAGGAATCAGGTTCTTTTATGAGGTAATTCAAAATATCACCTGACACCACCCAAAAGGTAAGAAATATACAAAGATACTTCACACTTCTCTGCAGTCAAATGTTTAGTGTAACAAAACATGTCAAATGTGCTAACAAAATCCTGCATGCTTCTCGTAACACCCTTGCACCTTCTCAAAACTTTGTCAACAAAGTAGGCTTACTTCCATACAGTGCAAAGAAATTAATGCTTCCCTCAAGCTTACTGTAAGGATGCACAGTTCACAGATCTTAAAAATAAAAGGAAAACCAGAAAAAAAAAAAAAAAAAAAAACAACAAACAAACACTTCCATTGCTCTGGGCTATGGAACACCACTAGCTGTAGTGCTAACCTATTACCATGATGCTTAATCTCAGAGTATATAATAGCCATTAAGGAAAATACTGAGGAAGGGTACGGGAAAACCACACATATCAAGAAAAGTATTTCCTCATGCAATACAGTGCCATAATGGTTACTGTTGCTTTCCTGGCACAGCTGCTTATCTAGTATGAGATCAAAGGGCAGTGACAAGCCCAAGAGAAGGGAAAGGGACAAGAAGTCAGTATCAAAAAGCTCCTAAGTAGCTACGTACACTTTCACAAACCTCCAAGCTGGTCAACTGCAATGGAGATACTAACTTCAGGACCTTTACAAACACTTTTACAAACACCTTTACAAACCTCCACGCTGGTCAACTGCAATGGAGATACTAGTTTCAGAACAACATTTTAAGTGCCTCAGAAGCCCTCGGTTCAACAAATCTTAACCTCACCATGAAGAAAATTCACAGCTCCCAGCAGACACCTGGAGTGCCCACATGCTTTCCTGTCTGGTTTGACATTTTCTTCCACTGCCTTGTCCTGAAACTACACCTATCCACTATGATAACAGCATGTTTTTAGGAACCTACTTTTTCACCCATCTGAGCAAAAGCTGGAAAGAATCTGCACGCAGTCAAACATATTAACACAGGTAAGTAACTGTTGGAAATCACAACAATTCTTGTAACAGCCTGAAAAATCCCAGCTGACTTGAAAAGTGTAAAAACTTGAGACATCTTCCACCATATAAGTTGTTTGCTGCATGTCACCACTGAGTTTCTTCCCTTGCCCAGCAGTTTCATAAGAAAATCAGAGGACGAACAGCCACAGTCGGTGAGAAACAGAGATACAAACATGGTAAGAATTATAAAACTTTGTCTAAAATAAGTTATAGTGCACCAGATTTTCTGAGTTTCCTGCGCAGCAACTATTAATTTTTACTGAATTCTTTGGCACAGAGAAAACACACAAAATTGCACGATACACAACCACTGGAAACTACTTGAGTAAGGATCTCATTTCCTAAAACAAGTCTTTCCAAAGTAACACAGATTAAGAGACGTAAGTGTAAGCATGCATAATATTTACAGTATAAGACGAAGTCTGTAGATAGAAGAAATCTTCATCAGCTGGTCTAATGCAATCTTTTGAGCACAAAAGTCTCTCTCCGAGTCAAAAGTAAATTTCAAACCTTTATATACAAGCAGGAAAGTTTAATTACATATGCTTAGGTGATACACAAAACAGTTTAGTTATTATCTATGGATGACACTGGAGCAGGGGCTAGAGGATGTCAAGAAGACTGCTTCCCAAGGGAAGGAGACAGGTAATTAGTAGCCTGTGAAGTACGAGTTTATCTGTGAGAACAAGTATGAAATTACAGCAAGTCAAGCAAAACTATGCTCAGGTTCATGGTTGGTTTACAGCATACAGGAGAGCCATGAATTTAGCTCCTAGTCTCTAAAGATGTTTGGTAGATCTCTATTAAGGATGAGGCTGAATGATCACAGGCAAAGTGGGGTTTTGTACAAGAGAAATGGTTTCCCTCTCCAATGACAACCAGGCTTTTCTCCTTCACCCATAGTTCATGTGAATGAGCTCAGCAGAAGTCACTTGACTTCACTTATATAAGGAAAGCATTTGATGCAGCAGACAAAACACCTAACTTTTCAGGAAGTTCATTAGTGATTTCCATGGTTCTTCTGTAGAGATGTGTCCTAACAGCAGAAACTGCAGTGACATGTTGGTCTTTTCCAGTTCTTGAATGCCAAACATTATTCTGCAAGCATTCAAGTGTTCTTAGCTGACCTCAAGACAGCTATTTTCTGTCTGCTCCAATATGTTTGTAACATCTTCAGATTTTGCCCACTGAAACAAAGCAATATAAGTCAGAAGCCGCAGCACTGAACTGTGGTCTATGTATCTAAAATGTTGCCTGACATTTCCAGTGACTTCAATTTTTATCCCATTAGTTTCTTTTTGACACAGTTATTCTTAGTAAATCACTTACAAATAGAGGAACTTTATCCTGTTTTTCATTAACTGTTAAAACAATAGCACGTTCCAATGAAGGAAATTATTCAGAAACCATTTGTTTCTTTGCATACAAGTAAATTGACCAATTAAATATAGAGGATTCAAGAGAGTACACCAGGAAATATGGCACATGTGCTGAAGTAGGCAACATGAATGCAATAATTTTTACTGTTCCTCTCATTTTCAGAAATGGAAGATTTAATAACTTGTATAAAACATCAAGAGTGGAAACTTGCATTTTAATCACGCATCTGCCATTAGCTTGCTGCGTGAGTCATGGCTTATTTGGGCCCCAAGCCTGTAACATGAGAAAAAAAGTGGTCACTAGCCTCACAGGGACATTGTGAGGGTTAGTTTACAGAACACTTTGGTCTCCCTCGGCTCAGCGATGTGTCTGAGCACAAGCCCACTTTTAAGCAAATAAATAGCTCTGTTTAAGTCAACAGCTTCCACTGTTTAAAAGTAACGGATTTGCAGCATTCACCTTAGAGAACCTGAAGATGGTGGTAGGGGAAAAAAAACTAAAACAGGAAAAAAAGCTTTAAAACTACTTTTCATATTGATTGTAAGAAATATCTACAGATATTTGCGGTCTCTGGAAGAACACAAATCCCATCCAAAACTGCTGCAGCTTAGGACTTCACTGCAGAAAAATTTTCTGTGCAATGGTAATACACTTCATAGAAGTGAAGTCCCATTCTGGCACTACCTTGAATCACTGGAAAGAGAATTCTGGCCTACAATCTGTTCAAGAGGAAGAAGGTGGTATTAGATATCTAATTTTTTATTAAATTAGAAAAGCTATCCTAAATAGACAATAAGCATATAGGACAGTAAAGAATATAATAGGCAGTGGGGAAAAGAGTCAGTTCCCATATTTAGCTTTGGTCAACAGACATAAGCATGAATACTCCAAGAAACTAACTATATTGATAAAACTACTTAATGACCAGTGTGCTATCATATTTAATTATATTTAAAACATGAATTATTAGCATAGCATGTTGTCTTCCATATCTGTCTGTATGCGAATGTCTTCTTCAGACTGGTTCTTTGTACTTGCCCTTGTTTTCTTCTCAAGTAAGGCTCTCAAATTCTTGTAATTTTTTTCAGTCCAACCCGTATTTCAGTACATGATATGCCACAACTTATTCTACTTAGTTGAAGGATTGCCTCTGCAGTTTTTAATTGTGCATCAGCCACAAAGAAAACAATGCCGTTTGAGAAGCTGAACTGTTGGTAGCTGCACACCCACATTCTTTTAGAGTCGTCTTGCATTTCTATGAGCCAAGTTAAATGAGTTTGCATTAAAAGATAATTAAGCTAAGAGCTCCAAATCACATCCACTGAGCAAACAGCTGTGACATCAGCATCTCTTAGCTGTGTGAACCCCCAGAGGATTCTTCATCCTGGAGAAGGATGACAAAGAGAGGACATATGACACAAGTCCATAGAGTCGGAAGTAGCACTGAGAATGCAAATGACTGTTCACGTCTCTTCAATAGAACAACAACAAAAAAAACCAACAAAAAACAAC